>NC_091282.1:1228005911-1228305911 GCF_032444005.1 Ranitomeya imitator
AGAACAGGAGGAGTGGTACTATGCAGAGTATATATACAGGACAGGAGGAGTGGTACTGTGCAGTGTATATATACAGGAGGAGCGGTACTGTGCAGAGTATATATACAGGACAGGAGGAGTGGTACTATGCAGTGTATATATACAGGACAGGAGGAGTGGTACTGTGCAGAGTATATATACAGGAGGAGCGGTACTGTGCAGTGTATATATACAGGAGGAGTGGTACTGTGCAGTGTATATATACAGGAGGAGCGGTACTGTGCAGAGTATATATACAGGACAGGAGGAGTGGTACTGTGCAGTGTATATATACAGGAAGAGTGGTACTGTGCAGAGTATATATACAGGACAGGAGGAGTGGTACTGTGCAGTATATCTATACAGGACAGGAGGAGTGATACTGTGCAGTGTATATATACAGGAGGAGTGGTACTGTGCAGTGTATATATACAGGAAAGGAGGAGTGGTACTATGCAGAGTATATATACAGGACAGGAGGAGTGGTACTGTGCAGTGTATATATACAGGACAGGAGGAGTGGTACTGTGCAGTGTATATATACAGGACAGGAGGAGTGGTACTGTGCAGAGTATATATACAGGACAGGAGGAGTGGTACTGTGCAGTGTATATATACAGGACAGGAGGAGTGGTACTGTGCAGTGTATATATACAGGACAGGAGGAGTGGTACTGTGCAGTGTATATATACAGGACAGGAGGAGTGGTACTGTGCAGAGTATATATAAAGGACAGGAGTAGTGGTACTGTGCAGTGTATATATAGAATTTCTAAGTGTCATGTTGGATATAGTTTTGGGTGTGGATTTCTGGGGCGCCAGGACATCTGTTATTATACACAGGGCCCGGTCCCCCTCCTTATGGGGGACAGATGTTACCAGACCTGCATTAGGCACCTATGTGCGTGTTACTTTGAAGTTCCTTTATAGGAGAAGAAGTGAATGGAAAGCTCTGCGCTGCCCAGAGATGAGGCGCCTGTGCAGGCAATGGCAGTCAATGGCGTCAGGGCCCAGGGGACAGCAAACAAAAGAAACAGCCACAACCTTGACTTATATAAGGGACCAGGAGGGAAAGAGTCACATCAGTTTAACCCTTCACAGTCCAGTGATTCACCAACAAAATGTGCTGGGTGATATAGACACACGATGGGCTTAGACCATATTGCAAAACAGGATTAGATTCTTTTTTATATTTAATATTTTTTATTATCCCACCGCTGCCACCAATATGTCATGAACTGGGGGTGTTTGGTTACCCCCAGTTCTTCATCAGGGATTTATTTATATCACACTTCCCAGTTTGGAACTTGCAGCTCTCTGGTGCCCCCCTTACCCTCATGTCAGTCAGCAAACTTCACTCAGGTTAATTAGTCGCCAGAAAGTCTGGCTTGCTAGGTACTTGCTATTGGGCACAATGCAGTGAGGGTGATATAACTACTCCCGCTTAGGCAGGATATACAGTTATCAATCGCTGTCCATCGCTGCCAGTTTCCCCAAACGCTCAGGACACTTCGCTGCCACCAGCTCCTATTGCTATGATTAATAGCGGGTCAGGAGCCAACCCAATCAGTAATATAATATAATATACTTCAGAGGATGTCGGGTATACGTTTTAGAGCAAGGAAAACGAGACTAGGAAATATTATAGCTTTTACTCCAAAAAGATTAGGCAGTGTTTACAAAAGTATTTAAAACGATATTACAAAATGAGACAATCTCACTATGTACAGAATAATTAGAGAATAAAAGGGTTTAAAGAAGAAAAACACCTAGTCATCTCAGATAATGGCAAGCCATGTGGTGGGGGGAAGGGCAACACATCACAATGCATCAGAGCAGATTGCAGAGCTTCTGTTAGCTGACTTCCTGTTCAAAAGACCACTCCTTAAATGAGGTTCAATATTTTATACCTTCTGGTCGTGACATCACTGAGGGGCTGGATACGCCCTCCTTGGAAAGTTATGAAAAACCTTCTATTAAACATAGCTCTTGGGGGGAAGCTCGTAGAGGGACGACGAAAGGATTACATGTCTTCTCACTAGATTAGCTTACATTTAAGGCTAAACATAGGGTAGCTGTGTAACCCGGTTAAGTAGACATCCATTCCTCGGATTATGTTGGTTCTAGAACCTAGAAAAATCACTGTGTGGTGGCTCTACTGATGCACATTCCAAAAATGGAAGATGCCCCTATCTCATTTAATCAATACCATTATATTTGATCTTAAAATTAACACCATACTAGATAAAGAGATGACCACGAGGCTGTAGGCTGCTTTCAACCAGTTCAGAGCCATAAAGCTGACCTGTGAGGGCTGCTGGCACACTGGTTTCACATTACAGCTGTACAGCAGGGAAGAGGGAGAAGTGGACTCACGCACACATGCAGCTGTGAAGGGGGAAAGCTGCAAGGTGGGATCAGGCTGGAGCCTGCTAGTACGAAGCCAAGGAGATGAAGCAGAGCTGTGGTGTGCATATTTATGACACCTCCCCTTTTGGACTGCGCTATGGAGGCAGGACCTCTTGGCATTCCTCCATGCGCACCTCGGTAGGCTCTCCCCGGTGAGACAACCCACTTGCATTGCCATGCTTGCTACCCTTTTTGTGTTTCACATTAAAGTCGCAGTGCTGGAGGGCAAGGCTCCAGCATAGCAACCTTCCGTTGGTACCAGACACAGTGTGCAGCCAGCTCAGGGGGTTGTGGTCATCACCACAGTGAAGGGGCATCCGGACAGGTAGGGCTGCAAACATTGCAGGGCCCAAACCATGGCCAGGCACTCCTTTTTTATGGTGGAATAGGCCACTTCCCTCAGCAGAAGCTTCCGGCTCAGGTACAACATGGGGTGCTCTTGGTTCCCCGAGTCCACCTGGCTGAGCACAGCACTGAGGCCAACCGCTAACTCAGTCCTTCCGGTTCTTTTGGTAAACACGACCCAGAAGGGTTCCAGCATGGTCCGCAACTGCGACCACTGGGGCTTGGATAGCAAGGCGCTTACCTCCACGTCCTCGATGGACCCACCGGCCTTGGCTTGGGCCAACATGTCTAGGAGGGGGTCTTCCTCCCCATCCTCGGGCAGGTTGCAGACCGATAGGATGCAGGCTTCCCGTTCTTGATGAGCCTTCATCATATTGATGTGGAAAGCTTTGCGCCTACCCCGTGCCGGGTCAATAGTGACCATGTAGGTGACTGGGTTGAGCTGTTGGTGTACAACATACGGGCCTTCCAGGCCTGCCTGAAGCTTATCCTTTAGTACGGGGACCAGTACCCACACCTTCTGACCTACCTGGTAGGTCCGCTTCCGGGCGTTCTGGTTGTACCAGTGCTTCTGGTCAGCCTGAGCCTGCGTCATGTTGTCATGCACCAACTGTGTCAAGGTCTGCATTTTGTCACGGAAGCTCATGACATACTCCACGATGGACACTTCTGAAGAGTTCGGCTCTTCTTCTCAGGATTCCCTTACCAACCCAAGGGGTCCCCTGCCATACAGGAGCTCGAAGGGGGAGAACCCTGTCGAGGCCTGCGGAACCTCTCGGTAAGCAAATAGCAGGTGTGGGAGGTACCGCTCCCAGTCGCGCCCTTGAGTCTCAACCAGCATTCTTAGCATCTGTTGAAGGGTACCATTGAAGTGCTCACACAAACCATTGGTCTGGGGGTGATAAGCTCTCGATACCAGACACTGCACCTGCATTTTCTTACAGAGATCCTCCGTTAGGCGAGACATGAATTGGGTCCCCTGGTCAGTAAGCATCTCCTTGGGAAATCCTACCGGTGAAAAGATGGCCAACATTCCATCCTCCACCTTATCCACCCTAGTTGAAGACAGAGCCACTGCCTCCGAGTACCGGGTAGCATAGTCTACCACAGTGAGGATGTATTGCTTTCCAGAACTGATGGGGATGGCCAGCGGGCCCACAATGTCCACCACGATCCACTGGAAAGGCTCCTCTATCACTGGCAAAGGCATCAGGGGAGCCTTAAGAGCAGGCCCCGACTTCCCCACTCTGGCAGGTGATACAGGAGCGGTAGTAGTTTGTCACATCTGTCCCCATCTTAGGCCAATAGAAGTGTTGAGACAGCTGGGCCTTAGTCTTGCTGATCCCCAAGTGTCCAGCGAGTGGAATCTCAGGGGCAATTCGCAACAACTCACCCCTAAATTAGTACGGGATGACCAGCTGTCTTTCCCTCAACCACTCCTTTTGGGATTTACTGGGAACTGTCTCCCGTTACAACCTCCCTCATTCCAAGAACACTCTCTCCTTATCAGTCACGGAGGTGGGTGTCTCGTTGAGGTGTCTCAGGGTCTCCAGGCTCGCATCTCAGTGGAGAGCAGCCTGAAACTCCTGGCAGGTGGCAGCCAGAAGGTACGTCAGGGTCCCTTCTCCATGGGTCCCTGCTATGGGTCCATTTCTGGTTCAGTCACCCGTGTGACTGAGGAGGGTCTGGAAGGCAAAACGTTATCTGTGTTCCGGGCACTCTGACTGCGGGTGACAGCAGCTACATAGGCTGTCTCCCTGGGGATTTTTCATAGACTCATCAGCTGGCACTGCTATTAGCTCTATCTCCCCATCCAACCTCATTTCCTAAGGAGTAGTGCTATATAAGGGGCAATTACGTTCCTCTGTGCCACTGGTCAGTTGCACGGCATCACCTTCCTCACGGTTCTCATGCATCTCCCCATTTCCCTTAGCACCATCACTTGCTCCTGTTAGGGGTTTCTCAGCCATCTCACCCTGCAGAATGACGTGGCTGAGCACTCCTGCAGCTGTAGGCACATCATCATTAGGAGATAAATGGTTAGCAGGTAACGCATGCACATTTACATCATCATCATCATTATGAGCTAAAGCAGTATCGGGTAAATCACTCTCAGGTAACACGTGAAATTTCACATTATTATCCTCAGCATTAGCATCACCCTTAGTATCAGATGGGGGGGGGGGAAGAAGGCAGGGACATAATAGGCAAACATTCTCCCCAAATCAGTCCCCAACAAAATGTCGGTGGGCAGGTTTTCGGACAACCCCACTGTGATGGTGTGATATGCTATGTGGGTATCATTTTTGTGTATATTTCTCTTTTACTTATTTTCATGGTGTTCTCTTGTAGAAGGAGTTATTTGCTAATTGATGAATGGCTGTGGTTGCCATCTGATATCAGTACTGTATTGTTGTCTTCTCACAGGGTCAGTGAATAAACCTGTTTGCTAATATGCTAATGACATATTGAACTAGCTTGTTGAAACAATGACCCCCTGTAGTGCCTTATTCCCCAAGGCACCTTTGTCAGGTCTGGGATGCCTGAAAACCACCCCAACCTGTCTGACTACATGACAGGACATAAGGAGGGGGGCTGGGGAGGACATGAGCTGAGAAATCAGTCCTGTGTGGAATGATGATGTGGACACAGCATATCAGAGGGAAGGAAGAGTATATGGACTATGCTATCCTCTGCTGGATTGTTGGACTTTTATCCTGTTACTGAACTGCATTTGTGTTCTGGACTATTTTATCTTTTGTGTGGTGTGGATCGTGTATGAACCTTTCGTATTTTTGCCTAAATAAACGTCTTGGGATTGTTCATTCTTTGCTGGCTCTGTTGATTGTGTGGTACCGGAGAAGGACCCCGTGACACCCACTTACTTCACCCCGCTCCCGGCACCTCAATCTATAAAAACCCGGGCCATCCACAAGGGACAGTGGAAGCTCCCAATCCCGGTGACAGTCAGGGTTTTCCCCGGAATAATCCCTTCAGGGGCCGCCAGTTCGGGTCGGATGAGGGTTCGTTGAGCCCCGCTGTCCTTGAGGCATCTAGCGATGTGGCTCCCCATGGTGACGTGCTGCACATTGTCACAGCCCCTCCCAACTGCGCCACCCACTAAAAGGACTGCTGCATTAGGCCCTGAGTCCTTGGCTGGGTATTCTTATGCTTTTCCAGACTCATGGCGCTGATATGACCAGTCCTATTGCAGGAAAAAGATCTGTGAGGGTCAGATGTAGGCCTGGTGTTGTTGGCCAAGGGGACCGGGCATCCAGTGAGTCTGCTGGCAGGGGCACTGGGGTTGGTTGCAGGCTTACCCCCTCTCCAGCTGGCGGTGACTGGCTTCCGCACATCCAGTTTACAGTTGGCCTCATAGGTGTCGGTGATCTGCGCTGCTTTGTCTGCATCTTTTGGCTCTCGGTCCATCATGAACTGTCGTACCTCAGCTGGGCAAAGATGTAGGAACTGGTCTTTGATCATCAGGTCCCACAGCTGTTCAAAGGTGGTCGCTGACAGTCCTTGGATCCACTGGTCAAAGTGGGTTCTGAATCCATGCACCACATTGCTATAACTGTCGTGTGGGCCACATTGGAGGTTCCGGAACTTTTTGCGGTAAACCTCAGGAGTGAGCTGTTACTTCTTTATCAAGGCCTGCTTGATGGCCTCATAGTCACCATCTTGGCCTGATGGGAGAGAAGAAAACACCTCCAGAGCTTTGCCTTTGAGGCCTGGGGTTAGATATCGGGCCCATTCGTTCCCAGGCAGCCTGTACTGTCTGCAGGCTTTCTCAAATGCCCGCAGAAAAATTTCCAAGTCCATGTCCTTTTCCATCAGAGGAAAATGCTCTGGCCGGGTTTTAAAGGACAGAGCGTTGCTGGACTCACTGCTCCGCGTGGTAGATGGTACTGCTCCGAGTTGGGCCATCCGCAGTTCATGGTCCCTCCGAGCTTGGTCCTCAGCAGCTCTGGCCTCCCGCTCAGCTTGGGCCTTGGTGTTTCGGGCCTCCCACTCAGCTTGGTGCTCAGCTCTTTGCCTTCCGTTCGTCTCTCTTGGTATTGCTGGATCAGCTGCAGACGTCCCTCCGTATCGTCTGTGGCTTATTGCTTTAGAGGCACTTCCAGATAGCGGTCCAGGGTACCCTGGCTGCGAGTTGGGCCAGCCTGCACCAGTGGGACCTCTGGTTCAGTAATGTCCATACTTTGGCTGGCTCCTTCCTCCCTTGGGCTCTGGGCACAGTCCTTACTCTCTTCAAGTTGCCCCAGATCTGCTAACAGTTGTCTTTTGTTTTTGCCCATGGGGTCAATCTGCTTCGACGTGCACAGAGCAATAAGAGTGTTCTTGATCTGCTGCTTATAATAGGCCTCTCCCAGCATAACCATGGTTGCCAAATAAAAGATAGGACATTAAAACGAAGAGAAGGGGAGGGGGTAATCGTTGTATAAGCACAGTATTGTCTCTGGACTAATAAACACTGAGTTCATTCTCCAAAATGTATTGCACAGGGTCCTTGCAAGAAACCGTGCAAGTTTTTAGTGAGAGGAATGATTGCTGAAACCTGATCACTAATGCTCTATTATCCTACTGCTGCCACCAATATGTCATGAATCACAGGGGAGATATTTTTTATTATCCCACCGATGCCACCAATATGTCATAACCCGGGGGTGTTTGATTGCCCCCAGTTCTTCATCAGGGTTTTATTTATATCCCATTTCCCAGTTCCGGTTTGGAACTTGCAGCTATCTGGCACCCCCCTTACCCTCAGGTAAGTCAGGGAACTGCACCTAGGGTAAGTAGTCACCAGAAAGACTGCCTTGCTAGGTGCTGGCTATTGGGCACATTGCAGTGAGGGCAATATAACTACTCCCACTCAGGCGGGAAATACAATTATCAAATGCCGTCTGTCGCTGCCAGTTTCCCCAAAAGCTCAGGACACTTCGCTGCAACCAGCTCCTATTACTATGATTAATAGCAGGTCAGGAGCCAACCAAATCAGTAGCGTAATTTACTTCAGAGGACGTTGGGTGTTATGATTAGGCAATTCAGTACCACAGTGAACATAGAAGTCAGAGCACATACAGTGACCTGACAATAACCCAAAAACATAGAACGAGCTCTGAGACGTGGGAACTCTGCTGACCGCAATCCCTAATCCTATCCAACAACACTAGAGGCAGCCGTGGATTGCGCCTAACGCTACCTATGCAACTCGGCACAGCCTGAGAAATTAGCTAGCCTGAAGATAGAAAATAAGCCTACCTTGCCTCAGAGAAATACCCCAAAGGAAAAGGCAGCCCCCCACATATAATGACTGTGAGTAAGATGAAAAGACAAACGTAGAGATGAAATAGATATAGCAAAGTGAGGCCCGACTTTCTGAACAGAGCGAGGATAGGAAAGGTAACTTTGCGGTCAACACAAAACCCTAAAAACCATGCAAAGGGGGCAAAAAGACCCTCCGTACCGAACTAACGGCACGGAGGTACACCCTCTGCGTCCCAGATCTTCCAGCAAACAAATAGATAAGCTGGACAGAAGAACAGCAAACAAAATAGCAAAGGAAAACTTAGCTATGCAGAGCAGCAGGCCACAGGAACGATCCAGGAGGAAAACAAGTCCAATACTGGAACATTGACAGGAAGCCAGGATCAAAGCACTAGGTGGAGTTAAGTAGAGCAGCACCTAACGACCTCACCACATCACCTGAGGGAGGAAACTCAGAAGCCGCAGTACCACTTCCCTCCACCAACGGAAGCTTACAGAGAGAATCAGCCGAAGTACCACTTGTGACCACAGGAGGGAGCTCTGCCACAGAATTCACAACAGTTGGGGGTATGCTTTATAGCAAGGAAAACGCGATAGTAAATGTTATAGCTTTTACTCCAAAAAGATTAGGCAGTGTTTTCAAAAGTATACAAAACGATATTACAAAATGAGACAATCACAGTATGTACAGAACAATTACAAAATAAAAGGGATTAAAGAAGAAAATCACAGCCATCTCAGATAATGGCAAGCCATGTGGTGGGGGAAAGGGCGACACATCACAATGCATCAGAGCAGATTGCAGAGCTTCTGTTAGCTGACTTCCTGGGCAAAAGACCACTCCTAAAATGAGGTTCAATATTTTATACCCTCTTGTTGTGACATCAATGAACCACAATACCCAATAGCAAACAGAACAGTCTCAGAATAAGCCTTCTGGGGCTCGCAGGTTAGATAGGGGGCCATAACCTCTGCCCACTGGTCTGGTGGCAGTCTCTCCTGCTCCGCTACCCACTCAAAAACAGTCAGAATTGCTCTACATCATCACCCAGGGTCATTTTCTGCATCGTTCATTTTACCAACTTCCAGACGTATGTGTCGTCACCTACACCAGGACTTGTGGAGTGGGCTTCCCGTCTCCCATGAACCGCTTCGGCATGCAACTCGATCTGCTACTGCTGTTGTTGAAACTGGTCCTGTTGGTGGTTCTGTTGCTGTTGCATCTACTGGATAAGCAGCTTACTTGTCTCTTGATATGCCGGCTGTTTCTGCTGCTGCTGTGTGTTCACCAAATGCTTAATCAGGTCCTCCATCTTGTCTGTCATTTCCTGTCTTATGGCCACCTTTACCCGGGACATGCGGTTTATCCACTGCTGCTACTCGCACTTGTGTCCCCGGGACATTGCCCTGATTCAAAACACCACTTGTGGTAGTTCAACTTACATGGTGGTATACCGAGGTAGAAAATAGGAACACCGTCTCTTTAAATCGCCGATTGGTTTATTGTTATGCAGCATAAACCAGCGAGAAGGGAAAATAAACTCAGTCTTTATGGCTAAAACAGAAAACAACAAAAAAAAAAAAACACTGCAACACAGTCCATACGCATTTGGGTAGCAATAGCTTCAGACTCTCTTCAGGACACAAAACCACTGGAGAACCTCACTCCAGTCTAGCTGAATCCAGACTGCCCTAGAGCCCAGTGATTTAAGTCTCAGACCATGTGACTCTTTCCCCCATGGGACTGAACACATAACTGTGACATCACACAGGTCCTGTTAGTACACAGCAGTGCTAGGCTCTGTAGGTGCTCCTATGTTTGCACCACCCAGCAAACAGGCACGGGAGCACCAAGGAAACCAAGATTACACAGTAACTGCAACTCTTCTTCAAATATATCCCTTCCACTTCAAGTACCAAACGACATTGTGATAAATATCCCAGCGGCGTTGAAACACCACATACATTAACAGTGTCTCCATTTTGCCTCTACATAGCGATAATGCCCCTTATGCCTATCACGATATCTTCCAGTGCCCCAGACCTTAAATGCCTAGATACAGTTTCTCAGTGGATAGTATCATAAATGAGAGAACTGGATACACAGTGTCAGGACTCTGTTGTTTGGTGTCCTGGGACCAGGGGCTCTTTCCCTGTCCCAAACGTTAGTAGCGCCCTAGCTCTCCCTGTTCCCTGGAATATTTCTAATGGTGATGACATACCTTGCCTTAGCTTCTTAATCCGCCCTCAGTCTGTACCCTTCCCCCACCCAGGGAAGAGGGGAGTAGAAGTGTGCCATAATATACTAACCAGACTAACAAGGTAATACAAACAGGTATAAAGAAAAATACCAGTCATACAAATATAGTCACAGAAACAACAAACGTAAACATCAGGGAGTGAAGGATGGGGTAAAACTAAAGTAGGAGAAGGAGGGGAATTGACACACACCCAAAACCTAGCAACAGTCTCAGATAAATCCTCCAAACGCTTTCTCAAACAACCACAACTCACCATCTCCTAACCATGCAGCAAGAAGCTAGCTCTGGCAATAAGTGCTAGCCAGGGCCCAGATTATATAGGAGATGGAGTGGCTAAGAGTGAACAGCTGAGAGCCTTAATGCAGGAAAGCTTCCAAGAGCTCAGGAGTAGGAGAAATCAAATGCTGTGGTCTTCTGGCTCCTCTCTGTCGCTCTAAATCCGTGACACGCAGGGTATTATTATGGATGAAGGGCTTAGATACACAGGACTGTATCACATAATTGGCTTAGATACAGCAGCTCTAACTACAGTGTCCCACATGATAGGGTTAAATAGAAATAATCAGCAGCACGTTTTTACATGGGATTGGATACATCAACACAGAAGCACAAATTCACCTAGGAATACATACATGAGCTCAACAAAATAGTATCACACAAGCTTAGGTACATCAGTTCAGCAGCATAATGGGGCACTGCATGTATTTGTTGTGTGAGGGCACTGCATGTATGGGATGGGGGACTATATATGTGGGATGTTTGGGGTGCTGCATGTATGGGTGGAGGACTATATATGTGGGATGTTTGGGGAGCTGCATGTATGGGTGGAGGACTATATATGTGGGATGTTTGGGGAGCTGCATGTATGGGATGGGGGGCTATATATGTGGGATGTTTGGTGTGCTGCATGTATGGGAATGGGGAGCTGGACTCAGATCTAACATCTTTTATTTACTTACGGCTGCAGAAGATGTTGTGGGTAAGTACCACATGGGGGGACCCAGCTTGACCCAAGAGGGCCACCGCCGCCTCTGACTGTGGCTGGGGGATGATGAAATGTAATTTATGTGAACCTCTCATTGAAAACAATGTCTATTCACCACGTTAATTTAAAGTCCCGTACGGCCGGCTCAAGTGAAAAATCCAATAAGCCTCTATTAGATTTTCTCCATGAGGTCAGCGTGTTGGAATTCTGCGGATTACTAAAATAGACATCATTATTTGTAGGAACGTTTCATGAATCCGCAGCAGAATCTGTGCAGAAATGTGAAATTACTGCCGATGAGAAATCTGCCGATCCTGGACTTTATCACCATGTGAAATGTGATTTTCCTCAGCAGCTCCTCCTGACGTCAGGGTCCCGGGATTTTCACCATGTCTCAGTGCTAAAAGAGTTAAAGTTGGATTAATGTTATTTCTGCTGATGCCGTAGATGATCGGAGCTTGCCTGGACACACACTTCCATAAGGAGCTATTTCCAAAGTTTGCCATAAACATACATCCAGCAGCCCAAAATTTGAATAACCCCCCATGTATCTCAGTCAACCAGTCACTACTTATATTTATACAGTGGCAGCTAAAAGTTTGGGCACCCCTGGTCAAAATTATTGTTATTGTGAAGAGTTAAGCAAGTTGAAAATGAAATGATCTCTGAAAGGCCTAAACTTAAAGATGATACATTTCATTTGTATTTTAGGCAAATATATATATATATTACATTTTTTACATTTTAAAAATTGCAAAAACGAAAATCGGTCAATGCAAAAGTTTGCATGCCCTTGGAGATCTGTGTGCTCAGATAACTTTTGACCGAGGTTTCAGACCTTAATTATCCTGTTAGGTTTATGGCTTGTTTACTATCATGGTTAGGAAAGGTGTTATGTTTGCTAATGACAGGTGTTATGAAGGCAATCCAGAAACACAGTGTGCTTAGCGATCAGAGCGCACACAGTGATCTGACAAATACCCAAAAATACAAGAACGAGCTCTGAGACGTGGAAACTCTGTAGACTGCACACCTGATCTTATCCTAAACACAACTAAAAGCGGCTGTGGATTGCGCCTAACAACTACCTAGGCAACTCGGCACAGCCTAAGAAACTAGCTAGCCTGAAGATATAAAAATAGGCCTGACTTGCCCCCAGAGAAATTCCCCAAAGGAAAAGGCAGCCCCCCACATATAATGACTGTGAGTAAGATGAAAAGACAAAACGTAGGGATGAAATAGATTCAGCAAAGTGGGGCCCGATATTCTAGGACAGAGCGAGGACAGTAAAGCGAACTTTGCAGTCTACAAAAAACCCTAAAGCAAAACCACGCAAAGGGGGCAAAAAAAACCCCACCGTGCCGAACTAACGGCACGGCGGTACACCCTTTGCGTCTCAGAGCTTCCAGCAAAACAAAAGACAAGCTGGACAGAAAAAAAGCAACAAAAAAGCAAAAAGCACTTAGCTATACAGAGCAGCAGGTCACAGGAACAATCAGGAGAAGCTCAGATCCAACATTGAAACATTGACAAGGAGCAAGGATAGCAGCATCAGGCGGAGTTAAGTAATGAAGCAGTTAACGAGTTCACCAGAACACCTGAGGGAGGAAGCTCAGAAGCTGCAGTACCACTTGTGACCACAGGAGTGAATTCAGCCACAGAATTCACAACAGTACCCCCCCCTTGAGGAGGGGTCACCGAACCCTCACCAGAGCCCCCAGGCCGACCAGGATGAGCCGCATGAAAGGCACGAACAAGATCGGAAGCCTGAACATCAGAGGCAAAAACCCAGGAATTATCTTCCTGAGCATAACCCTTCCATTTAACCAGATACTGGAGTTTCCGTCTAGAAACACGAGAATCCAAAATCTTCTCCACAATATACTCCAATTCCCCCTCCACCAAAACCGGGGCAGGAGGCTCAACAGATGGAACCATAGGTGCCACGTATCTCCGCAACAACGACCTATGGAATACATTATGTATGGAAAAGGAGTCTGGGAGGGTCAAACGAAAAGACACAGGATTGAGAACCTCAGAAATCCTATACGGACCAATATAACGAGGTTTAAATTTAGGAGAGGAAACCTTCATAGGAATATGACGAGAAGATAACCAAACCAGATCCCCAACACGAAGTCGGGGACCCACACGGCGTCTGCGATTAGCGAAAAGTTGAGCTTTCTCCTGGGACAAGATCAAATTGTCCACTACCTGAGTCCAGATCTGCTGCAACCTATCCACCACAGAATCCACACCAGGACAGTCCGAAGACTCAACCTGTCCTGAAGAGAAACGAAGATGGAACCCAGAATTGCAAAAAAATGGAGAAACCAAGGTAGCCGAGCTGGCCCGATTATTAAGGGCGAACTCAGCCAACGGCAAAAAGGACACCCAATCATCCTGGTCTGCAGAAACAAAACATCTCAGATATGTTTCCAAGGTCTGATTGGTTCGTTCGGTCTGGCCATTAGTCTGAGGATGGAAAGCCGAGGAAAAGGATAGGTCAATGCCCATCCTACCACAAAAGGCTCGCCAAAACCTTGAAACAAACTGGGAACCTCTGTCAGAAACAATATTCTCAGGAATGCCATGCAACCGAACCACATGCTGAAAGAACAAAGGTACCAAATCAGAGGAGGAAGGCAATTTAGCCAAGGGCACCAGATGGACCATTTTAGAAAAGCGATCACAGACCACCCAAATGACTGACATCTTTTGAGAAACGGGAAGGTCAGAAATGAAATCCATCGAAATATGTGTCCAAGGCCTCTTTGGGACCGGCAAGGGCAAAAGCAACCCACTGGCACGAGAACAGCAGGGCTTAGCCCTAGCACAAATCCCACAGGACTGCACAAAAGTACGTACATCCCGTGACAGAGATGGCCACCAGAAGGATCTAGCCACTAACTCTCTGGTACCAAAGATTCCAGGATGACCAGCCAACACCGAACAATGAAGTTCAGAGATAAGTTTATTAGTCCACCTATCAGGGACGAACAGTTTCTCTGCTGGAGAACGATCAGGTTTATTCGCCTGAAATTTTTGCAGCACCCGCCGCAAATCAGGGGAGATGGCAGACACAATGACTCCTTCCTTGAGGATACCCGCTGGCTCAGATAAACCCGGAGAGTCGGGCACAAAACTCCTAGACAGAGCATCCGCCTTCACATTTTTAGAGCCCGGAAGGTACGAAATCACAAAGTCGAAGCGGGCAAAAAATAACGACCAACGGGCCTGTCTAGGATTCAAGCGCTTGGCAGACTCGAGATAAGTCAAGTTCTTATGATCAGTCAATACCACCACGCGATGCTTAGCTCCTTCAAGCCAATGACGCCATTCCTCGAATGCCCACTTCATGGCCAGCAACTCTCGATTGCCCACATCATAATTACGCTCAGCGGGCGAAAACTTCCTGGAAAAGAAAGCACATGGTTTCATCACTGAGCAATCAGAACCTCTCTGTGACAAAACCGCCCCTGCCCCAATCTCAGAAGCATCAACCTCGACCTGGAACGGAAGAGAAACATCTGGCTGCCACAACACAGGGGCAGAACAAAAACGACGCTTCAACTCCTGAAAAGCTTCCACAGCAGCAGAAGACCAATTAACCAAATCAGCACCCTTCTTGGTCAAATCGGTCAATGGTTTGGCAATGCTAGAAAAATTACAGATGAAGCGACGATAAAAATTAGCAAAGCCCAGGAACTTTTGCAGACTTTTCAGAGATGTCGGCTGAATCCAATCCTGGATGGCTTGGACCTTAACTGGATCTATCTCGATAGTAGAAGGGGTAAAGATGAACCCCAAAAATGAAACTTTCTGCACACCGAAGAGACACTTTGATCCCTTCACAAACAAAGAGTTAGCACGCAGGACCTGAAAAACCATTCTGACCTGCTTCACATGAGACTCCCAATCATCTGAGAAGATCAAAATGTCATCCAAGTAAACAATCAGGAATTTATCCAGATACTCACGGAAGATGTCATGCATAAAAGACTGAAACACAGATGGAGCATTGGCAAGTCCGAACGGCATCACTAGATACTCAAAATGACCCTCGGGCGTATTGAATGCAGTTTTCCATTCATCTCTGTTATGGCTGGCAATCAGGCAACACAGCGTGCAGTAATCAGCGCACATACAGAGATCTGGCAATAACCAAAAACAATAGGACGAGCTCTGAGACGTGGAATCTCTGTAGACTGCAGTACCTGATCTATCCTCACACAACTATAAGCAGCAGTGGATTGCGCCTATCAACTACCTATGCAACTCGGCACTGCCTGAGGAGCTGACTAGCCTGAAGATAGAAATACAAGCCTGACTTACCTCAGAGAAATACCCCAAAGGAATAGGCAGCCCCCCACATATAATGACTGTTAGCAAGATGAAAAGACAAACGTAGGAATGAAATAGATTCAGCAAAGTGAGGCCCGATATTCTAGACAGAGCGAGGATAGCAAAGAGAACTATGCAGTCTACAAAAAACCCTAAAACGAAAACCACGCAAAGGGGCAAAAAAGACCCACCGTGCCGAACTAACAGCACGGCGGTGCACCCCTTTGCTTCTCAGAGCTTCCAGCAAAAGTTAATAGCAAGCTGGACAGAAAAAACAGTAAACAAACCAGAAGCACTTATCTAGCAGAGCAGCAGGCCCAAGGAAAGATGCAGTAGCTCAGATCCAACACTGGAACATTGACAAGGAGCAAGGAAGACAGACTCAGGTGGAGCTAAATAGCAAGGCAGCCAACGAGCTCACCAAAACACCTGAGGGAGGAAGCCCAGAGACTGCAATACCACTTGTGACCACAGAAGTGAACTCAGCCACAGAATTCACAACAGTACCCCCCCCTTGAGGAGGGGTCACCGAACCCTCACCAGAACCCCCAGGCCGACCAGGATGAGCCACATGAAAGGCACGAACAAGATCTGGGGCATGGACATCAGAGGCAAAAACCCAGGAATTATCTTCCTGAGCATAACCCTTCCATTTGACCAGATACTGGAGTTTCCGTCTAGAGACACGAGAATCCAAAATCTTCTCCACAATATACTCCAATTCCCCCTCCACCAAAACAGGGGCAGGAGGCTCCACAGATGGAACCATAGGTGCCACGTATCTCCTCAACAACGACCTATGGAATACATTATGTATGGAAAAGGAGTCTGGGAGGGTCAGACGAAAAGACACCGGATTGAGAATCTCAGAAATCCTATACGGACCAATAAAACGAGGTTTAAATTTAGGAGAGGAAACCTTCATAGGAATATGACGAGAAGATAACCAAACCAGATCCCCAACACGAAGTCGGGGTCCCACACGGCGTCTGCGATTAGCGAAAAGCTGAGCCTTCTCCTGGGACAAGGTCAAATTGTCCACTACCTGAGTCCAGATCTGCTGCAACCTGTCCACCACATAATCCACACCAGGACAGTCCGAAGACTCAACCTGTCCTGAAGAGAAACGAGGATGGAACCCAGAATTGCAGAAAAATGGAGAGACCAAGGTAGCCGAGCTGGCCCGATTATTAAGGGCGAACTCAGCCAACGGCAAAAATGACACCCAATCATCCTGGTCAGCGGAAACAAAACATCTCAGATATGTTTCCAAGGTCTGATTGGTTCGTTCGGTCTGGCCATTAGTCTGAGGATGGAAGGCCGAGGAAAAAGATAGGTCAATGCCCATCCTACCACAAAAGGCTCGCCAGAACCTCGAGACAAACTGGGAACCTCTGTCAGAAACAATATTCTCAGGAATGCCATGTAAACGAACCACATGCTGGAAGAACAAAGGCACCAAATCAGAGGAGGAAGGCAATTTAACCAAGGGCACCAGATGGACCATTTTAGAAAAGCGATCACAGACCACCCAAATGACCGACATTTTTTGAGAAACGGGAAGGTCAGAAATGAAATCCATCGAAATATGTGTCCAAGGCCTCTTCGGGACCGGCAAGGGCAAAAGCAACCCACTGGCACGTGAACAGCAGGGCTTAGCCCTAGCACAAATTCCACAGGACTGCACAAAAGCACGCACATCCCGTGACAGAGATGGCCACCAGAAGGATCTAGCAACCAACTCCCTGGTACCAAAGATTCCTGGATGACCGGCCAGCACCGAACAATGAAGTTCAGAGATAACTTTACTAGTCCACCTATCAGGGACGAACAGTTTCTCGGCCGGACAACGATCAGGTTTATTAGCCTGAAATTTCTGCAACACTCTCCGCAAATCAGGGGAGATGGCAGACACAATGACTCCTTCCTTGAGGATACTCGCCGGCTCAGATAACCCCGGAGAGTCGGGCACAAAACTCCTAGACAGAGCATCCGCCTTCACATTTTTAGAGCCCGGAAGGTATGAAATCACAAAATCAAAACGAGCAAAAAATAACGACCAACGGCCTGTCTAGGATTCAAGCGCTTGGCAGACTCAAGATAAGTAAGGTTCTTATGATCAGTCAAAACCACCACGCGATGCTTAGCACCCTCAAGCCAATGACGCCACTCCTCGAATGCCCACTTCATGGCCAGCAACTCTCGGTTGCCCACATCATAATTACGCTCAGCAGCAGAAAATTTCCTGGAAAAGAAAGCACATGGTTTGAACACTGAGCAACCAGAACCTCTCTGTGACAAAACCGCCCCTGCACCAATCTCAGAAGCATCAACCTCGACCTGGAACGGAAGAGAAACATCAGGTTGACACAACACAGGGGCACAGCAAAAACGACGCTTCAACTCCTGAAAAGCTTCCACGGCAGCAGAAGACCAATTAACCAAATCAGCACCCTTCTTGGTCAAATCGGTCAATGGTCTGGCAATGCTAGAAAAATTACAGATGAAGCGACGATAAAAATTAGCAAAGCCCAGGAATTTCTGCAGACTTTTTAGAGATGTCGGCTGAGTCCAATCCTGGATGGCCTGAACCTTAACCGGATCCATCTCGATAGTAGAAGGGGAAAAGATGAACCCCAAAAATGAAACTTTCTGCACACCGAAGAGACACTTTGATCCCTTCACGAACAAGGAATTAGCACGCAGTACCTGGAAAACCATTCTGACTTGCTTCACATGAGAGTCCCAATCATCTGAGAAGATCAAAATGTCATCCAAGTAAACAATCAAGAATTTATCCAGATACTCACGGAAAATGTCATGCATAAAAGACTGAAAAACAGATGGAGCATTGGCAAGTCCGAACGGCATCACCAGATACTCAAAATGACCCTCGGGCGTATTAAATGCCGTTTTCCATTCATCTCCCTGCCTGATTCTCTCCAGATTATACGCACCACGAAGATCAATCTTAGTAAACCAACTAGCCCCCTTAATCCGAGCAAACAAGTCAGAAATCAATGGCAAGGGATACTGAAACTTAACAGTGATCTTATTAAGAAGGCGGTAATCAATACACGGTCTTAGCGAACCATCCTTCTTGGCTACAAAAAAGAACCCTGCTCCCAATGGTGACGACGATGGGCGAATATGTCCCTTCTCCAGGGACTCCTTCACATAACTGCGCATAGCGGTGTGTTCAGGTACGGACAAATTAAATAAACGACCCTTAGGGAATTTACTACCAGGAATCAAATCGATAGCACAATCACAATTCCTATGCGGAGGTAGGGCATCAGACTTGGACTCTTCAAATACATCCTGAAAGTCCGACAAGAACTCTGGGATGTCAGAAGGAATGGATGACGAAATAGACAAAAATGGAACATCACCATGTACTCCCTGACAACCCCAGCTGGTTACCGACATAGAGTTCCAATCCAATACTGGATTATGGGTTTGTAGCCATGGCAACCCCAACACGACCACATCATGCAAATTATGCAGTACCAAAAAGCGAATAACTTCCTGATGTGCAGGAGCCATGCACATGGTCAGCTGGGCCCAGTACTGAGGCTTATTCTTGGCCAAAGGTGTAGCATCAATTCCTCTCAACGGAATAGGACACCGCAAAGGCTCCAAGAAAAATCCACAACGTTTAGCATAATCCAAATCCATCAGATTCAGGGCAGCGCCTGAATCCACAAACGCCATGACAGAATATGATGACAAAGAGCACATTAAGGTAATGGACAAAAGGAATTTGGACTGTACAGTACCAATAACGGCAGAGCTATCGAACCGCCTAGTGCGTTTAGGACAATTAGAAATAGCATGAGTAGAATCACCACAATAGAAACACAGTCTGTTCAGACGTCTGTGTTCGTGCCGTTCTACTTTAGTCATAGTCCTGTCGCACTGCATAGGCTCAGGCTTACTCTCAGACAATACCGCCAGATGGTGCACAGATTTACGCTCGCGCAAGCGACGACCGATCTGAATGGCCAAGGACATAGACTCATTCAAACCAGCAGGCATAGGAAATCCCACCATTACATCCTTAAGAGCTTCAGAGAGACCCTTTCTGAACAAAGCCGCTAGTGCAGATTCATTCCACAGAGTGAGTACTGACCATTTCCTAAATTTCTGACAATATACTTCTACATCATCCTGACCCTGGCATAAAGCCAGCAGATTTTTCTCAGCTTGATCCACTGAATTAGGCTCATCGTAAAGCAATCCCAGCGCCTGGAAAATGCATCAACATTACTCAATGCAGAATCTCCTGGTGCAAGAGAAAACGCCCAGTCCTGTGGGTCGCCGCGCAAAAAAGAAATAATAATCAAAACCTGTTGAATAGGATTACCAGAAGAATGAGGTTTCAAGGCCAAAAATAGCTTACAATTATTTCTGAAGCTCAGGAACTTAGTTCTGTCACCAAAAAACAAATCAGGAATCGGAATTCTTGGTTCTAGCATCGATTTCTGATCAATAGTATCTTGAATCTTTTGTACATTTACAACGAGATTATCCATTGAGGAGCACAGAGCCTGAATATCCATGTCCACAGCTGTGTCCTGAAGCACTCTAATGTCTAGGGGAAAAAAAAGACTGAAGACAGAGCTAAGAAAAAAAAATGATGTCAGGATTTCTTTTTTCCCTCTATTGGGAATCATTGGTGGGGCTCCTTGTACTGTTATGGCTGGCAATCAGGCAACACAGCGTGCAGTAATCAGCGCACATACAGAGATCTGGCAATAACCAAAAACAATAGGACGAGCTCTGAGACGTGGAATCTCTGTAGACTGCAGTACCTGATCTATCCTCACACAACTATAAGCAGCAGTGGATTGCGCCTATCAACTACCTATGCAACTCGGCACTGCCTGAGGAGCTGACTAGCCTGAAGATAGAAATACAAGCCTGACTTACCTCAGAGAAATACCCCAAAGGAATAGGCAGCCCCCCACATATAATGACTGTTAGCAAGATGAAAAGACAAACGTAGGAATGAAATAGATTCAGCAAAGTGAGGCCCGATATTCTAGACAGAGCGAGGATAGCAAAGAGAACTATGCAGTCTACAAAAAACCCTAAAACGAAAACCACGCAAAGGGGCAAAAAAGACCCACCGTGCCGAACTAACAGCACGGCGGTGCACCCCTTTGCTTCTCAGAGCTTCCAGCAAAAGTTAATAGCAAGCTGGACAGAAAAAACAGTAAACAAACCAGAAGCACTTATCTAGCAGAGCAGCAGGCCCAAGGAAAGATGCAGTAGCTCAGATCCAACACTGGAACATTGACAAGGAGCAAGGAAGACAGACTCAGGTGGAGCTAAATAGCAAGGCAGCCAACGAGCTCACCAAAACACCTGAGGGAGGAAGCCCAGAGACTGCAATACCACTTGTGACCACAGAAGTGAACTCAGCCACAGAATTCACAACACATCTCCTTGCCTGATTCTCACCAGATTATACGCACCACGAAGATCTATCTTAGTGAACCAACTAGCCCCCTTAATCCGAGCAAACAAGTCAGATAACAATGGCAAGGGATACTGAAATTTAACAGTGATCTTATTAAGAAGGCGGTAATCAATACACGGTCTCAGCGAACCATCCTTCTTGGCTACAAAGAAGAACCCTGCTCCCAGTGGTGATGACGATGGGCGAATATGTCCCTTCTCCAGGGATTCCTTCACATAACTGTGCATAGCGGTGTGTTCGGGCACGGATAAATTAAATAATCGACCTTTAGGGAATTTACTACCAGGAATCAAATTGATAGCACAATCACAATCCCTATGCGGAGGTAGAGCATCGGACTTGGGCTCTTCAAATACATCCTGATAATCAGACAAGAACTCTGGGACCTCAGAAGGGGTGGATGACGAAATCGACAAAAATGGAACATCACCATGTACCCCCTGACAACCCCAGCTGGATACCGACATGGAATTCCAATCCAATACTGGATTATGGGTTTGTAGCCATGGCAACCCCAACACGACCACATCATGCAGATTATGCAACACCAGAAAGCGAATAACTTCCTGATGTGCAGGAGCCATGCACATGGTCAGCTGGGCCCAGTATTGAGGTTTATTCTTGGCCAAAGGTGTAGCATCAATTCCTCTCAATGGAATAGGACACCGCAAAGGCTCCAAGAAAAACCCACAACGTTTAGCATAATCCAAATCCATCAGATTCAGGGCAGCGCCCGAATCCACAAACGCCATGACAGAAAACGACGACAAAGAGCATATCAAGGTAATGGACAGAAGGAATTTGGACTGTACAGTACCAATGACGGCAGACCTAGCGGACCGCTTAGTGCGCTTAGGACAATCAGAAATAGCATGAGTGGAATCACCACAGTAGAAACACAGACCATTCAGACGTCTGTATTCCTGCCGTTCAACTCTAGTCATAGTCCTATCGCACTGCATAGGCTCAGGTTTAACCTCAGGCAGTACCGCCAAATGGTGCACAGATTTACGCTCGCGCAAGCGTCGACCGATCTGAATGGCCAAAGACAAAGACTCATTCAAACCAGCAGGCATAGGAAATCCCACCATGACATCCTTAAGAGCCTCAGAGAGACCCTTTCTGAACAAAGCTGCCAGCGCAGATTCATTCCACTGAGTGAGTACTGACCTTTTCCTAAATTTCTGACAATATACTTTTATATCATCCTGACCCTGGCACAAAGCCAGCAAATTTTTCTCAGCCTGATCCACAGAATTAGGCTCATCGTACAGCAATCCGAGCGCCAGGAAAAACGCATCGACACTACTCAATGCAGGGTCTCCTGGCGCAAGAGAAAATGCCCAGTCTTGAGGGTCGCCGCGCAAAAAAGAAATAATAATCAAAACCTGTTGAATAGGATTACCAGAAGAATGAGGTTTCAAGGCCAGAAATAGCTTACAATTATTTTTGAAACTTAGAAACTTAGTTCTATCTCCAAAAAACAAATCAGGAATAGGAATTCTTGGTTCTAACATAGATTTCTGATCAATAGTATCTTGAATTTTTTGTACATTTATAACGAGATTATCCATTGAAGAGCACAGACCCTGAATATCCATGTCCACACCTGTGTCCAGAATCACCCAAATGTCTAGGGGAAAAAAAAAAGTGAACACAGAGCAGAAAAAAAAAAAAAAAAAAAAAGGATGTCAGAACTTTTTCTTTCCCTCTATTGAGAATCATTAGTTTGGCTCCTTGTACTGTTATGTTTGCTAATGACAGGTGTTATGAAGGCAATCCAGAAACACAGTGTGCTTAGCGATCAGAGCGCACACAGTGATCTGACAAATACCCAAAAATACAAGAACGAGCTCTGAGACGTGGAAACTCTGTAGACTGCACACCTGATCCTATCCTAAACACAACTAAAAGCGGCTGTGGATTGCGCCTAACAACTACCTAGGCAACTCGGCACAGCCTAAGAAACTAGCTAGCCTGAAGATAGAAAAATAGGCCTGACTTGCCCCCAGAGAAATTCCCCAAAGGAAAAGGCAGCCCCCCACATATAATGACTGTGAGTAAGATGAAAAGACAAAACGTAGGGATGAAATAGATTCAGCAAAGTGGGGCCCGATATTCTAGGACAGAGCGAGGACAGTAAAGCGAACTTTGCAGTCTACAAAAAACCCTAAAGCAAAACCACGCAAAGGGGGCAAAAAAAAACCCACCATGCCGAACTAACGGCACGGCGGTACACCCTTTGCGTCTCAGAGCTTCCAGCAAAACAAAAGACAAGCTGGACAGAAAAAAAGCAACAAAAAAGCAAAAAGCACTTAGCTATACAGAGCAGCAGGTCACAGGAACAATCAGGAGAAGCTCAGATCCAACACTGAAACATTGACAAGGAGCAAGGATAGCAGCATCAGGCGGAGTTAAGTAATGAAGCAGTTAACGAGCTCACCAGAACACCTGAGGGAGGAAGCTCAGAAGCTGCAGTACCACTTGTGACCACAGGAGTGAATTCAGCCACAGAATTCACAACAGAAAGGCCAGGTAATGCAAATTTCCCAGCTTTATAAAAACCCAGCCTCCTCTAACCTTGTGCCAGAAAAAAACGGCCATGGGTTCTTCTAAGCTGCTGTCTAGCATTCTGAAAATGAAAATGGTGGAGGCCCACACAGCAGGAGAAGGCTATAAGAAGATAGCAAAGCATTTTCAAGTTTCCCTTTCCTCAGTTTGAAATGTATTTAAGAAATGACCATTACCAGGGACAGTGGAGGTCAAAATAAGGTCTGGAAGACCAAGCAACATATCAGTGAAAGCTGGTTTTAGGATGACCCACGTGACTGAAAAAGACCTTAAGAAAGATTTAACAGACTCTGCAGTTGTGGTATATTGATCTACGGTTCAGATACACCTGCACAAATTTGGCCTTCATGGAAAAGTCATTAGAAAAAAAACTCTCCTGCTTCCTCACCATAAAATTTAGCATCAGAAGTATGCAAAAGAGCATCAAGTCCTGTGGACTGATGAGGATAAAATAGAACTATTTGGCCACTGTAGTAAAAGTATGTGTGGGGAAAAAAGGGCACAGAATTTCAGGAAAAGAACATCTCTCCAACCATTAAGCATAGGGGTGGATCAATCATGCTTTGGGGATGTGGTGCAAGCAATGGCATGGGAAAGATTACGGAAGAATGAATTCAATGGAATTTCAACAAATTCTTGATGCAAACTGTCACGAATTCCACTGTGCTGCCACCAATATGTCACGGTTCGTGGTGACCTTTGGCCAGCACACGGCTATCACATGTGCAGGGGGCTTATGTTAGTTATCCCACCACTGCTACAATATGATGAAAACACCAACAAGGCTATTGACCTACCAATTTACAGCAGGGGCTTATTTTAGTTATCCCACTGCTGCTACAATATAACACGAACTGCAGGGATTTATGTATATCCCGCTTTCCAGTTCCGCTTCGGAACTTGCAGCTCTCCGGCGCCCCCTTACCCTCAGGTCAGTCAGGGAACTACACCTAGGATAATTGGTCGCCGGATGGGCCGCTTCACTGTGGACTGGCTAGCAGGCATGCTGCAGCGGGTGAATTATTAATGCTCAGGCCTCAGCCAGACAATAGCTTATAAACCCCGTTCCGTCACTGCCAGCTCATCTGCCTAGCCCAGAACACACTTCGCTGCCACCAGCTCAGATTTCTCCACAGAGGGGTTCAGAGCCAACCCAAATTAGTAGCATAATTAACTTCAGAAGAATTAGGGTACGTTTTAGAGCAAGAAAAACGAAGCTAGTAATTATATTTTACTCCATAAAAGATCAGGCAGTGTTTATAAAAGGTATATAATATTTTACAATATGAGACAATTTAAAGTATGTACAGCAATTATAAAAGAAAAGGGATTAAAACAGAAAGTAACACTCACATGTGCTCAGATCATTTCAGGTAACCAGGCCGGTGGGCAGAGCCAAATGTCCCAGTTCATCAGAGGGACCTTCTGTAACAGCTCCTCAGGCAAGACTGAAGGTTGGGTTGAGTGCCATGCCTTATACTTGCAGGCTTGTGACATCACTAAAGGGGCTGGTTTACCTGCACTCTCCCCTTTCCTCAAAGTTACAGATTTTACCAGCAATACTTATAATTCTCATAACTTGGCTCGCGAATCTAGCAGAGCCCTATTATGCCTCTAAACCATACCATTTCTGAGCTGCTTACTGGGAGCTATCAGTGCCCTTTGATGAAGCCTGGACACATGCCTGCTTCCTACCTTTCTCTTATCCATTGTCCACACCCCAAAAAATGTGAATGGAGATGCTAGGTCTACGTCTGATGACGGAACGTCCTGGCCTCAGGCATTAACAACTTTCTGAAAATGTTGGTCTCTGGGAGGTTTGACAACTCTTCCGGAAGATTGGGAGGTCTTATGTTTTCCCATTTTTTTCCCTGAGAGTTTATGCTCTCTGTGATCAGCGATTTCACATATGGCTATGAATTTTCAGTAACTCAAATGAATGACTGACCACATAAAGCATGTGTGAGTCCCAGTCCCCATAGTGGGAGCCACTCAAACCGATGTCCATATGTCATAATAAGAGCAATAGGTAGAGGGTGTCTTCATGAAAATCCTTACCCCTTGTAATGGTGAGTTCACTGCTCGCAGCAATTATTGCTGTTAAGCACCATCTTTACGGGTTCACTCATTGGTGAGCAAAGCTGTCAATCATTCTGGAATCGCACCCACAATAGCCGCAAGGCATTTTAAACCTTCAGAAAGCACAACAGCATGTAGTACTGAGTGGTCCTTTTCAGACAGTCTAATTTTTGTTGTTTATAACTTCAATTTTGTTGCACACCTGTCTCGGTCGATGCTTTGCTTCCCCCAGCCCAGTCCGCTAGGCTTTTTGGTACTGCACATCAGGCTGTGCAAGTGGCGTGGCGAGCTTCCATGTGTTTATTACCTAGGCATATTAAAAGGTATCCTGTCTGATATCAGTGTCCTACATGCCTCACCCGCTTGCTGCAGCAATGCCCGTGTGCCCACCCAGACCTTGGGCTTAGAAGATCCACCTCACCTAGTGTGTCCCCTTGCCGTGACAGATTTCTCGAATTCTCTCAGAAATTTATGAACAATACTTGTCCAAGACATATCTGTCTTCTAATAAAAGTTATGCAAGGGTGAAGCAAAGTGGCTAACAGGACATGTGCCTTAGGTGCTGTTGAGTGCCAAATTTGAAATATAGGGCAACAATCCTAACCTTTGGCCTTTTACATGTCTCTGGATGAGCAACTACAAATGCGTAATGTTGGTAGGTTGTAGCAAAAAAGTAACTGGTCAGTAAAGGTCATAATGGTCAATATCATTGGGTAAGTACTGTGTCGTGGTTACGCGGTGACAGGTATCATGTATGTGCATTTGAAGGACTCCAAAACTAATGCATTCGTTACAAATTGAATAAGACTCCGTGAGGAATACCAAGTAAACAATTTAAAAAGAAAATTTCTTGAAGACCAAAACTTCTCTGGTCCTGAAGGGAAGTAAGACCAAAAAAGGATTATTCCCATTTAAAAGCAATCTGCAAGGATATGCCATCACTGTGTGTCGTTGGGGGTGTTCGAGGGATTTCAGTGCTAATTTTCTTCACTGTATATCCCTCTAGTCCCAGAGATGAGGTCCCACCATGATCTAGCGATATGCTATCTACTCATTAGGTGGGTATAATTTTTGAAAGAGCTTGGCCTTGTGATGTGCCATGTCAGTTAGTGCTGGAAACCTCAACTGTTGGGAGAAGAACAGGTCTTTTGACTCGATTTGCTCAGCGGCAATGAATAATGAACATTGCCCAATGTTTTGTTTTTTTCCATCTTACTCTAATGTAATCATCTTTTAAGTAATGGATGGAAATGTTCTCTAAATATATACGAAGTAGTATGTTGAACTATAAATGTTTCTTAATATTAAAGAACTGAAGGCAATTTCCACAACATTTAGTCTCCCGAATGATCCCGTCTGATGGGAACACAGATTAAGTTTTCCAACATCGGTCAATGCCTTGCTGAGGTGTGAACCTCTCCAATTGCCAGCTCGGCGGGGACATGTGAAATTAATTACAAACAGGTCATATTGCGGTAACGACCTATCAGGCCATCTAATATGGGGGAATAAAATCACACGTCTTCTGCCAAGGTAGACACCAACATTGGGTGGGACCATGTTAGCAGTCATGACCTTGACTTTCCCTGCATTTGTCATTGGGAAGAATGAAACATCTACATTGGCTTCAGAGTAATGTGTTGGTGTGAAGAAACGAGAACATTTTCTGTGATATAATCTTTTACTGAGTATTTTATCCATAGTATATAACCATTTTTGACATTTTTTTCTGTCAAGGTGAAATCTTGAACAAAAATGTAATATTTTGTCTTGTTTTCAATTCTTTTATTGTCCTGCTAGGATTAGGTTGACCAAAGGTAATTGCTGGTTGATTACTTTGCTTTTACCCTTGACACAATGTTGATTATTTTTGGGAATCTTTGGTTTCTTTGTGGTGTTGGGAGTTATCAATGAAATCTTTGGTTCCAGGGTGAAGTTACGAGTGGTATTTGGAAAGGTAGGTTCCTTGATGGTGTTCAGAATAATCACATTTATAAATCCTTGGTTTCTTTATTGTGTTCTGACTGTCAATGGAAATCCTTGGTTTCATTTTTGGAAATCTTTGGTTCCTTAATGGTGTTGGGAATAAATATGCTTAGAAACCCTTGGTTACTTGATGGTGGTGGGAATGATCGATTTTGGAAATCCCTGTTTTCTTGGTCATGTGGTGTCCTTGCTGGTGATGCAAAGTTAAGTTCCTCTATGTTAACGTCACTTGTCGGTTCTTTCGAGAATATTAGTTGAATGCTTTCTGTTCTTGCTATTTAACAGGAGGAAGAATTCATTGACTGGTGGAGCAAATTCTACGCGTCCATTGGGGAAAATGACAAGTGTGGGACTTACTTGGATAAAGGCTTTGACACACTTCAGGTAAGTACATTTCCACATTTGCCAGGTGGTAATTTTTAGCGTGCAGTATACTAACTGCTAGAGTAGAAACTTAGAGTATTGCTCACCAATCTTCTATTATACTGTGAAACCTCTCCATTTCTTTATGAAGACCACCCCCTTATCAGGCAAGATTTACTGAAGTTTTCAGTTCAATTATATAATAGGCCATTTTTTTTTTAGAGAATCACACTTTTGAGTGCAGTCTTGGAAGGACATTCGAATTTTCATCAGTATTGGATCAACTTAGAACATTAGGGGGTTCCCTGACTTGGCCAACCTATAACATTATGGGGGTCCCTGATTGGGTCAATATAGAACATTAAGGAGGTCCTTGTTTGGGTAAAGCTACAACATTATGGGGGTCCCTGAAAGGGGTTAAGCTAGAACATTTTTTGGGTCCCTTATTGGGTCAGCTTAGAACATTATTGGGGTACCTGATTGGCTCCATTTAGAACATTATGGAGGTCTCTATTTGCATCAACCTGAAACATAGTGTCCATGATTGGGTCAACCTAGAACATTATAGAGGTCCCTGATTGGGTCCACCTAGAACAATATGGGGGTCCCTGATTGGGTCAAGCTAGAACATTCTGGATGTCCCTGACTGGTCACCCTGGAACATTTTGGTTGTCCCTGATGTGTTAAATAAATGCATTTAATCCCTTGTTCTGTAGGACCTGCTGGGTGATCACTAGAAGCTTTCAGATCTCTGGCTGCTCATCACAGCTCTAGATCCATTTTGCCAACATAATGTTGTCAATTGTCAATGTATGGTATTTAAGACAGGAGTTTTAAGGAAAAGGGATGAGGGATGAGCAAAAATAAATGAATAGAACACACAGTTCAGCAGGTTAGTTCCTGTGGAATGCGGTCAACATTTTTCCAGTGTATACAGTCATAGCCGAAAGTATTGGCACCCTTGAAATTGTTCTAGAAAATGAAGTATTTTTCCCAGAAAATGATTTCAATGACACACATTTTGTTATACACAGGTTTATTTCCTATGTGTGTATTGAAACGACCCAAAAAAAAAACAGAGAAAAAAAGGCAAATTGGTCATAATTTCACACAAAACTCAAAAAATGGACTGGACAAAATTGTTGCCATGCTCAACTTAATATTTGGTTGCACACTCTTTGGAATAAATAACTGCAATTAATCGCTTCCTATAACCATCATCAAGCTTCTTACACCTCTCACCTGGAATTTTGGACAACTCTTCTTTTGCAAACTGCTCCAGGTCTCTCATATGTGAAGGTGCCTTCTCCCAACAGGAATTTTAACATCTCTCCACAGGTGATCAGTAGGATTGAGATCCGGACTCATTGCTGCCACTTCAGAACTCTCCAACGCTTTGTTTCCATCAATTTCTGAGGACTTCTTGAAGTATGCTTGTGGTCATTGAAATTGAAATGAAGATCCATGACCTAGTGGATGCTTTCCTGAAACGGAAAGTACTTGCAAGCAGCATAATACAAAGAATAGCAGGTTTACCCAGAATCCTTTGCAGTAGGCGGAGCTATGCAAATCATCTCTTTCCACCCCAGTCTAATCCACAGCGCTTGGAATCGCCAAGCGTGCAATGCTGCGGATTAGTTTCTAAATTTACACAGCCAACCAATTCCTACCTGTGGACACGTGTATAGCTCCGCCTACTGCAAAGGATTCTGGGTAAACCTGCTATTCTTTGTATTATGCTGCTTGCAAGTACTTTCCGTTTCAGGAAAGCATCCACTATGTATTTCCTTTAAGTAGAGGGCTTTTCGGTCTCTTTCGTCCCGCTACATTTAGCCCAACTTGGGTCTCTCCCTAAGGTGGCTAGCATGTATGGATCCATGACCTAGGAATCAAACTCAGCTTTCTGACACTAGACACTACATTGGGACCCAATATCCTTTAGTAATCTTCCGATAGCATGATGCCTTGCACACAATCAATGCACCTAGTGCCAAAAGCAGCAAAACAACCCCAAAACATCTTTGAACCTCCACCATATTTGACTGTAGGTACTGTGTTATTTTCTTAGTAGACCTCATTTCGTTTTCGGTAAACAACAGAATAATGTGCTTTACCAAAAAGCTCTATCTTGGTGTCTGTCCACAAGACGCTGTCCCAGAATGATTTTGGCTTACTCGCATACAATTTGGCAAACTGCAGTCTAGCTATTTTATGTCTCCGTGTCAGCAGTGAGGTCCTCTTGGGTCTCCTGCCATAGCGTTTCATTTCATTCACATGTTGACGAATAGTTTGCACTGACACTGATGCATCCTGAGCCTGCATGACAGCTCCAATTTCTTTGGAGGTTGAATGGAGCTTCTTATCAACCATCTGGACTATCCTGCGTTACAACGTTTCATCAATTTTTCTCATCTATCCACATTCAGGGAGATTAGCTACAGTGCCATTGGTTGAAAACTTCTTGATTATGTTTCGCACCATGGACAAAAGAACATAAAGATCTCTGGAAATTGACTTGAAACCTTGAGATTGTTGGAAATGGACTTGTAACCTTCAGATTGTTGGAAATTGACTTGTAATCTTGAGATTGTTGATATAGTTCAACAGTTTTGGCTCTTAAGTCCTCAGACCATTCTCTTCCCCTCTTTCTGTTCTCCATGCTTAGTCTGGCACACACAGACACACAATGCAATGATTGAGGAGACTTCTCTTTTTATCTGGTTTCAGGTGTGATTTTCATATTGCCCACACCTGTTACTTGCCGCAGGTGAGTTCGAACGAGCATCACATGCTTGAAACAAAGTTGTTTGCCCACAATTTTGTAAAGGTACAAACAATTTTGTGTGAAATAAGGTGTAATTTACCTTTTTTTGCCTGTTTTTTTTTGTGTTGTTCCAATACACACAAAGGAAATAAACATGTGTATAACAAAACACGTGTAATTGCAATCATTTTCTGCGAGAAATAATTCATTTTCTCGAACAATTTCAAGGGAGATACCACTTTCGGCCGTGACTTGAAATATACCGTATGTAGCAGAAGTAGAAGAAATGTCTGGCGTGCCAACGACCATTCATTTGTCCTCTGATTGAGTAGCACGTCCGCAGTACTAGACAGCGAGTGAGCGGCTGCTTTACGCAGTTAGCATAGGCATGCCATGGTAGTATCACTATTTGCTTTTTCTGGAGATATGGAAACATTAGGCATCTGCAGTCTTTGCAGTTGTTAGTGCTGATTTTCAGATGGCACAAGCAAGCATGCTCGGAGATAGCAAAATTAAAGGGCTACCACCGACTTATAAGATGGGAATATCCTTTTATTCCAAGAAAACTAGATGGGTTTTGCTATTCAATATTTTTGTTGGCATTTATATAGATTTCTTAGGGTGGCTGTTGTATGGCCCTGGGAGATAAGTGGAAGCACGTGTGTATGGCACAACATTCACCGTCCACATTTTGGAGACTTCTGGGGGACCCCACCTAAGGCTCCCCTTCAGAGGCAGAAACTTAATAAAGCGATCTGTCCTATTGTCTTAATCCTCACAATGTTAATCTTGGGAGCAACTCCTACCAAGCAAAACGATGCTACAGAGATCGCACAATAAATTAGAAAAAGCTGGAGCGTCTCGGCCATCATTTGTTTTGGCACCTGGGACGGCTGTTGGAATACACAACTTGATAATTACATTATGGCTACCGGTGGTGAGCTGTCACCGCCGCAGTCCATCCCGTTCTCTGGAAAGCCTGCCACATTTGCTTAGCTTCCAAGACAAAAAATAACAATCGCCGCTTCTTCAAGAATCAACAAAGCAGAGGCTAAAACTGTGTAAAATGTATCACGGGCCAAGAGTCAAAATCCAAAGCTTTAATATTAAATCAAAAATTAAAGTGTCACTCAGGCGATGCCTAGACGAGTCGTCCACGGTCTCCACCGGCTCCAAATCTTTATACTGTTGTCAATAATACAGAGGGGTCCAAGGCTCGGATTATTAAATACAGAGATTTGAAGATTTAATTTTATTTTATTTACATTTTTTCTTAAACTTCTAAGAATTGGAGTGTGGAAGCCAAGAGATAAAAGAAAACAAAGGCGAAATGTAAAATACTTCTGGAAAAAGTGACCTCCTTTACAATTCGCCAAGGAATTTTGGGACTATGTAAAAGAGTATTCAGCTATTTCTTTTTATATCTTTTCGATTTTCATTGAACTATGGTCAATGGCTAGAATTGAAACTTTGCTTAAAGGCAAAATTGAATGTTAAAGAGCTACATTTTAGAGAGGAGGAGCAACCAGTGATAATAATCTACAAGTCAATGAGATCTGGGGACTGGCTAGGCCACTCCAGGACCTTCATATGCTTCTTACGAAGCCACTCCTTCGTTGCCCTGGCGGTGTGCTTGGGATCATTATCGTGCTGAAAGACTCATCCACGTTTCATCTTCAATGCCCTTGCTGATGGAAGGAGGTTTGCTCTCAAAATTTCACGATACATGGCCCCAATCATTCTTTCATGTACATAAATCAGTCGTCCGGGTCCCTTTGCAGAGAAACAGAGCCAAAGTATGATGTTGCCACCCCCATGCTTCACAGTAGGTATGGTGTTCTTTGGATGCAACTCAGCATTCTGTCTCCTGCAAACACGATGAGTTTTGTTTCTACCAAATAGTTCTACTTTGGTTTCATCAGACCATATGACATTCTTCCAATGCTCTTCTGGATAATCCAAATGCTCTCTAGCAAACTTCAGACGGGCCCGGACATGTACTGGCTTTAGCACGTGGACACATCTGGCACTGCAGGATCTGAGTCCCTGGCGGTGTAGTGTGTTACTTATGGTAGCCTTTGTTACGGTGGTCCCAGCTCTATGCAGGTCTTCAACTAGGTCCCCTATGTGGTTCTTGGATTTTTGCTCACTGTTCTTGTGATCATTTTGACCCCACGGTATGAGATCTTGCGTGGAGCCCCAGATCGAAGGAGATTATCAGTGGTCTTGTATGTCTTCCATTTTCTTATTATTGCTCCCACAGTTGATTTCATCACACCAAGCAGCTTGCCTATTGCAGATTCATTCTTCCCAGCCTGGTGCAGGGCTACAATTTTGTTTCTGGTGTCCTTCGACAGCTCTTTGGTCTTCACCATAGTGGAGTTTGGAGTGTGACTGTTTGAGGTTGTGGACAAGTGTCTTTTATACTGATAACAAGTTCAAACAGGCGCCATTACTACAGGTAATGAGTGGAGGACAGAGGAGCCTCTTAAAGAAGAAGTTACAGGTCTGTGAGAGCCAGAAATGTTTCATGTTTTTAGGTGACCAAATACTTATTTTCCACCATAATGTGCTAAATAAATCTTGCCAAATGAGACAACGTGATTTTCTGGATTTGTTTTCTCATTGTAACTCTCATAGTTGTGGTCTACCTATGATGTCAATTACAGGCCTCGCTCATCTTTTTATGTGGGAGAACTTGCACAATTGGTGGCTGGCTAAATACTTTTTTCCCCACTGTAAATTAGTTCCCTGGGTGTTGTAAGTGCACTTGCAGTCCACGACTCCTCTTCAGTTCCTGAGGCCACTAGAAGCATAAGTGGCATTGGAAACAAAGTCTGTTGTCTGCAGATAAGGTCACAGACACAGCTTGTGACACTGTGGCCAATCAAATGATTGGGGAGAGCTAAAGAGGAGCCGTGGACTGCAAGTGCACCTACGACACCCAGTGCACTTGCAGTCTAATTTAAATATGGATAAAGGTATGGATTTCTCTGGATTTCAATGTATTTGGATGAAATAAATATTGTTTTAACTTCTGAACACTGACTTTTTATCTCTATGTCTGGATCTTGGATGACAAGTTATTTGCCCAACGATGATGCTGTTGGAGGGTTTCTAAGTGCAAGTGTTGAGAAATACCCTGACATATGGCTGAATCCCTTGTAACAGTGGAGCGCTTTATGGAAATAGAATTGCCTTTTAAGCAATGGAGATGCCAGCATTATTGTGGGAACCTTCGGCGTGTTGGTAATGCCGTCGTCTGTTGACCACACAAAGACCGAGCACAGCTTAGTAGACCACTTGGACACGTCATAACATTTGCACTACGCTTGGCCTCTGATGCTCCCCTGGCCTTCCCTGCTGGTAATTTACTCATGCAGGATAATCATTTTCTGGATCAGCTACAAATCCCTGTATAGAAAATGTGTGGAAAAGGAAACGGCGTAATTATTAGAATGTCTCGCGCTTATAACTCATTGACGCTCTGCTTGTTTTTCCTCTGAACCATTTTTGTTGGATTTTTCCCAGTTTGGAACTGCAATTAACATTGTGGGTAATGTTTATCTTTAATTGCAGTCTTAACGGGCTTAGATTGGGGCTCTGTTCTGCAGAGAACGCATTTTCTGCAGTTGGGTCTACAGACCTGGGGTTTGGGAGAAATGCTGCTACGCTGGGGGCTTTATAAAGCAATGACCTGGTTATTAATGGCCGAGCTCACAATATGGAGCCGTCCTCCCATCCTTCGAGGTGTAGGACGCACTTGTCTGCTCCACTTAGTAAGCGTGGCTATATGGGACAAAGAAAATAATCACTCTAGAGATGAGCAAAACTTTTTATCTTTGAATTTTCCCCAATAAAACGATTCACAGTGAATCTGAATACATGTAATTCCCTGAGGTCTCCTATCACTGTATCAAACTAATACTTGACCTCAGCAGACTATTCATGACTATGAATATCCAGATTGGAGCTGTTTTCCCCTGTTGTGCTGTCAGACACTATCTGTACAGCTATTTCAGTCTTTTAACGATTTTTATCCCTGTCTCTAAAGCTTATCTGTGAGCTCTGATGTCAGCTCACTATCCAGATTCGCCACAAAATGGCTGCTACATTCCCTGCCTCTGCTTTTATAGTGGCTGATAATTAGTCTTGATTGACTGTACTATTGCGTGTAATGTGATAGCTGCAAGGCATTATGAGGAAGCTGTTCTCAAAGTCATTTGAGCCTATCATCATGGCTTGTGGGATCTTCTGCATTGTAAGATTATCACTCGCCATTTTCAGCAATTTGCTGAAATCAAATGGCAATTTGTTCAAATTGGCCGGGTTTGGCTGATTCCTCTAAAAGTTTTACGCAAATTTGATTTGCATTGAATCAATTCATTCAACTCTATGACACATATTACACAAGAGCATTGGTATATGATGGTAATATAGTGCTGCTATACAGTGCCACAATTTGTCTTTCAATGCCAGTTTCCTGGAGTCAAAAATGACAAAATTTGGCACCGGTATTTGGCCAAAAATTTACCATTTTGTTACTGGCCACAACACTTTTTTAGCATTGGGCAGAGCTTGGCCAAAGGGGATGTGGTCAATCACCATGGAACAGATTTATTACAACGGATGCCAAAAAAGTGGCAAAAATTGTAGCCAAAATTTACCCCAGCCATCCCAAGAGATGCATCAAATATATTAAGAGGTGTGTGCCTCAGTAAATTTGATAAAAGGGAGTTTTGTAGGAGAATTTTTGACAATATTTTTTTTTCAAAACATAAATAGCCTCTACAACGCGAAAGACAACATGGTCACAAGTACCATCTATTAGAATTCGCAATCCTCAAAGTCAATATCAACCCCTTAAAGGTCTTGCCCCATGTCCGAGGATAGGAAGCCAAACACACGATGTACCTCTAGATAGGTGTTTTGGTTTTCTTGCCACTCATCCGTGCAAAACAGGAGACTACATCTGTCTCAATCAGAGGATCGGACAATTTTTCATTTTTGCTCTTCCATTTCTTCCTCCCTTTCTTCCAAGAGTCACATTTTTTTTCTTTTTCCTTCGACATAGATATATGAGAGCTTGCTTTTTGAAGGACTGGTTGGAGTTTTTCATGACACCATTCATTTTAACACACAATGCAGTGAAAAACTGAAAAATTCCAAATGGTGTGAAAAGGTGGAAAAAAAATGCAATTCTGCTATTGTTTTTTAGGTTTTGTTTTTACGGTGCTTAGTGTGCGGTAAATGTGATCTGTTGATATTATTCTCTGGGTCAGTATAATTACGGTGATACCAAACTGGCATTGGTGACAAAAATGGAGCAATTTGAGAAAACATCTTTTTTTGGTTTATGGCACCATTTTTCAAGATCCATAAAATTGTTATTTTCCCGTCATTGGAGCTTGTTTTTTTACAAGTTCACAGTTTTATTGAATACATATTATAGTTTTAACCCCTTAGCGACCGCCGATACGCCTTTTAACGGTGGCCGCTAAGGGTACTTAAACCACAGCGCCGTTAATTAACGGCGCTGTGGAAAAAGTCAATAGCGCCCCCCAGAGGCCGATTTTCTCCGGGGTCTCGGCTGCCGGGGGTAGCCGAGACCCCAGAGAACATGATTCGGGGGTTTTTTAACCCACCCCGCATTTGCGATTGCCGGTAATTAACCGTTTACCGGCGATCGCAAAAAAAACAAACAAAAAAAAAACGCGATCTCTTTTTAATTTCTCTGTCCTCCGATGTGATCGCACATCGGAGGACAGAGAAAAGGGGTCCCAGGTGGCCCCCCAATACTCACCTAGCTCCCCCGATGCTCCTCGTGTCTCCCGGTGGGTGCCGCCATCTTCAAAATGGTGGGCGCATGCGCAGTGCGCGCGCCGGCCGGCACCGGGAGAATCTTTGGGGTCTCGGCTGCCGGGGGTAGCTGAGACCCCAAAGAGCATGATCGGGGTCGGTATTACTGACCCCTGTTTTGTGATCGCCGGTAATTAACTGTTTACCGGCGACTGCAAAAAAAAAAAGTAAAGTGTAATTCTCTGTCCTCTGATGTGATCGCACATCAGAGGACAGAGAAATAGGGGGATTCGGGGACCCTAGCATACTCACCTAGGTCCCTGGATCCTCTTGCTGCTCCTCCTGTCCGCCGGCAGAAGAAAATGGCGGGCGCATGCCCAGTGCGCCCGCCATCTGTCTCCATCTGCCGGCCGGCAGGAGAACAGCAGTTGGGGCTAAAATTAGGGTTAGGGTTAGGGGTAGGGTTAGGGGTAGGGTTAGGGTTAGGGGTAGGGTTAGGGGTAGGGTTAGGGGTAGGGTTAGGGTTAGGGGTAGGGTTAGGGGTAGGGTTAGAGGTAGGGTTAGGGTTAGGGGTAGGGTTAGGGGTAGGGTTAGGGGTAGGGTTAGGGTTAGGGCTAGGGTTAGGGCTAGGGTTGGGGCTAAATTTAGGGTTAGGGTTGGGGCTAAATTTAGGGTTAGGGTTGGGGCTAAATTTAGGGTTAGGCTTCTTTCACACTTACGTCGGTACGGGGCCGTCGCAATGCGTCGGCCCGACATACCGACGCACGTTGTGAAAATTGTGCGCAACGTGGGCAGCAGCTGTAGTTTTTCAAAGCATCCGCTGCCCAATCTATGTCCTGGGGAGGAGGGGGCGGAGTTACGGCCACGCATGCGCGGTCAGAAATGGCGGATGCGACGTACAAAAAAACGTTTCATTGAACGTTTTTTTGTGCCGACGCTCTGCCAAAACACAACTGATCCAGTGCACGACGGACGCGACGTGTGGCCATCCGTCACGATCCATCGGCAATACAAGTCTATGGGCAAAAAACGCATCCTGTGGGCACATTTGCAGGATCCGTTTCTTGTCCAAAACGACGGATTGCGACGGAATGCCAAACGACGCAAGTGTGAAAGTAGCCTTGGGGCTAAAGTTAGGGCTAGGGTTGGGGCTAAAGTTAGGGTTAGAGCTGGGATTAGGGTTAGGGTTTGGATTAGGGTTGGTATTAGGGTTAGGGTTGGCATTAGGGTTACGCTTGGGATTAGGTTTAGGTTTGGGATTAGGGTTAAGGTTAGGGTTGTGATTAGGGGTGTATTGGGGTTAGGTTTGAGGTTAGGGTTGAGATTAGGATAAGGGGTGTGTTGGATTTAAGGTTTTGATTAGGGTTATGGTTAGGGTTGACATTACGGTTGTTTTGGGGTAAGGGTTGTGATTATGGTTAGGGTTAGTGATTAGGATTATGGATCAGGTTGGGATTAGGGTTAGGGGTGTGTTGGGGTTAGGGTTGGAGCTAGAATTGGGGGGTTTCCACTGTTTAGGTACATCAGGGGGTCTCCAAACACGACAGCCAATTTTGCGCTCAAAAAGTCAAATGGTGCTCCCTCCCTTCTGAGCTCTGCCGTGCGCCCAAACAGTGGGTTACCCCCACATATGGGGCATCAGCGTACTCGGGATAAATTGGACAACAACTTCTGGGGTCCAATTTCTCTTGTTACCCTTGTGAAAATAAAAACTTGGGGGCTACAATATCTTTTTTGTGAAAAAAAATTTTTTTTTATTTTCACGACTCTGCATTCTAAACTTGTGTGAAGCACTTGGGCATTCAAAGTTCTCACCACACATCTAGATAAGTTCCTTGGGGGGTCTAGTTTCCAAAATGGGGTCACTTGTGGGGGGGTACTACAGTTTAGGTATATCAGGGGCTCTGCAATCGCAACATAATGCCCACAGACCATTCTATCAAAGTCTGCATTCCAAAAAGGCGCTCCTTCCCTTCCGAGCTCTGCCGTGCGCCCAAACAGTGGTTTACCCCCACATATGGCACATCAGCGTACTCGGGATAAATTGGACAACAAATATTGCAGTCCAATTTCTCCTGTTACCCTTGTGAAAATAAAAACTTGGGGGCTACAATATCTTTTTTGTGGAAAAAAAAAAAATTTTTTATTTTCACGACTCTGCATTCTAAACTTCTGTGAAGCACTTGGGCATTCAAAGTTCTCACCACACATCTAGATAAGTTCCTTGGGGGGTCTAGTTTCCAAAATGGGGTCACTTGTGGGGGGTTACTACAGTTTAGGTACATCAGGGGCTCTGCAATCGCAACATAATGCCCACAGACCATTCTATCAAAGTCTGCATTCCAAAAAGGCGCTCCTTCCCTTCCGAGCTCTGCCGTGCGCCCAAACAGTGGTTTACCCCCACATATGGGGTACCAGCATACTCAGGACAAATTGGACAACAACCTTTGGAGTCCAATTTCTCTTGTTACCCTTGTGAAAATAAAAACTTGGGGGCTAAAAAATCTTTTTTGTGGAAAAAAAAAATATTTTTTATTTTCACGGCTCTGCATTATAAACTTCTGTGAAGCACTTGGGCATTCAAGGTTCTCACCACACATCTAGATAAGTTCCATGGGGGGTCTAGTTTCCAAAATGGGGTCATTTGTGGGGGATTTCTACTGTTTAGGCACATCAGGGGCTCTCCAAACGCGACATGGCGTCCGATCTCAATTCCAGCCAATTCTACATTGAAAAAGTAAAACGGCACTCTTTCTCTTCCAAGCTCTGCGGTGCGCCCAAACAGTGGTTTACCCCCACATATTGGGTATCGACGTACTCAGGAGAAATTGCACAACAACTTTAGTGGTCTAATTTCTCCTGTTACCCTTGTGAAAATAAAAATTTGTGGGCAAAAAGATCATTTTTGTACAAAAAATGCAATTTTTTTTTTTCACGGCTCTACGTTATAAACTTCTGTGAAGCACATGGGGGTTCAAAGTGCTCGCCACACATCTAGATAAGTTCCTTAAGGGGTTTAGTTTCCAAAATGGTGTCACTTGTGGGGGGTGTCCACTGTTTAGGCACATCAGGGGCTCTCCAAACGCGACATGGCGTCCAATCTCAATTCCAGCCAATTCTACATTGAAAAAGTAAAACGGCACTCCTTCACTTCTAAGTTCTGCGGTGCGCCCAAAAAGTGGTTTACCCCCACATACGGGGTATTGTCGTATTCAGGAGAAATTGCACAACAAAATTTATGGTTACATTTCTGTTTTTACACTTGTGAAAATAAAAAAAATGGTTCTGAATTAAGATGTTTGCAAAAAAAAGTTAAATGTTCATTTTTTCCTTCAACATTGTTTCAGTTCCTGTGAAGCACGTAAAGGGTTAATAAACTTCTTGAATGTGGTTTTGAAAACCTTGAGGGGTGTAGTTTTTAGAATGGTGTCACACTTCATTATTTTCTATCATATAGACCCCTCAAAAGGACTTCAAATGTGATGTGGTCCCTAAAAAAAAATGGTGTTGTAAAAATGAGAAATTGCTGGTCAACTTTTAACCCTTATAACTCCCTAACAAAAAAAAATTTTGTTTCCAAAATTGTGCTGATGTAAAGTAGACATGTGGGAAATGTTATTTATTAACTATTTTTCGTGACATATCTCCCTGATTTAAGGGCATAAAAATACAAAATTTGAAAATTGCAAAATTTTAAAAATTTTCGCCATATTTCCTTTTTTTTCATAAATAATCGCAAGTAATATCGAAGAAATGTTACCACTAACATGAAGTACAATATGTCACGACAAAACAATCTCAGAATCAGCGGGATCCGTTGAAGCGTTCCAGAGTTATAACCTCATAAAGTGACAGTGGTCAGAATTGCAAAAATTGGCCTGGTCATTAAGTACCAAATTGGCTCTGTCACTAAGGGGTTAATCTCTCATTGTTGTGTTTTAGAGAGGAGCGGTGACTGAAAACCCTCAATTTTTGCATTTTATCCCTCCCAAAGGGATTTTTCTTTCTATACGAGTAGTGTTATTATTGGGCACCATTGTAGGATTTTACAGGTCCCTACATATCATCCATGACACTGGTTATTTACAAGTTTTATATGCTTTGTTATGTTTCTCTCTTTGCTTCTGGACTGATCTATAGAGAGACCTGTCACCACCATTATTGGTTGATGTCTCTGCTTTTCTTAATTCAGGAATAAAAAACTCTTCCAAAATGCTTCAAAAACTCTGCAAACATTAATTTTTTTGAAAGCCTCAAAAAAAACAAAAAAAATCGTGCAGCCTTAGGGTGGTTTCACACTTGCGTTTTTGTCTGCAGCGTTTTTTTTCAAAAAAACGCATGCGTTTTTTTCCTATCTTTAACATTGAAAACGCATGCGTTTTTTTGTGTACGAGTTTGGTCGCGTTTTTTGACGCATGCGTTTTTTTACTGCATGCGTTCATTTTCTGAAATGCTACTTGTAGTATTTTTAGAAGCGTTTTTTGGACAAAAAAAAAACGCATGCGTTTACATGCGTTTTTTTGGGGTCAAAAAATACATTGGAGTCAATGGGGACGCATGCGTTTTTTGGTGCATGCGTTTTTTGCAGTAAAAAAACAGAAAACACACTGATATGCCACCCCCCAACATAAAGGTGATAAAGGGAACCTAACCCTACCCCTAACCCTACCCCTAACCCTACCCCTAACCCTAACCCTAAGGGATCCTAACCCTACCCCTAACCCTAACCCTACCCCTAACCCTAAGGGACCCTAACCCTAATCCCTTTATGGTTAGGGTTAGGGTTAGGATCCCTTAGGGTTAGGGGTAGGGTTAGTGTTAGTGGTAGGGTTAGGGTTAGGGTTAGGATCCCTTAGGGTTAGGGTTAGGGTTAGGATCCCTTAGGGTTAGGGTTAGGGGTAGGGTTAGGGGTAGGATCCCTTTAGGGTTAGGGTTAGGGTTATGATCCCTACCCCTACCCCTAACCCTAACTGTTTCTGTTTATAGTGGGTTTTTTACTTTATTTTGATGATTGGCAGCTGTCACACATTTCTCAGCATGCATTTAAAAAACGCAAACGCATGTAAAAACGCATGTAAACGCGTCAAAACGCCGCGTTTTTTTCACCACATGCAAAAACGCATGCGTCAAAAAAACGCAGCATTTACACGCATTTACATGCGTTTTTTCACCATGCGTTTTTTTTGCGTTTTTTACCGCAAAAACGCACCCCAAAAAACGCCAATGTGAAACCAGCCTAAGAAAGTTGTAGAAGGAATAGAAGAAAGGCGTTCCAGCTCCTTTAAAAATTTCAAAAACTTTATTTCTCCATTAAAATGCGAAACAGCAATCCTTGCCTTAGTGCGAAAAAGTGAGTGCAGAGTACATGCGACGCGTTTCGATCTAAATGATCTTACTCAATGCACGTTTTTGAAATTTTTAAAGGAGCTGGAATGCCTTTCTTCTATTCCTTCTGCTATTCACTCATCCTGGTCCAAGATGAAGTTCCGTGCACCTGCGTGGATCGGTGAGCTGGCTGTGGCTATTTAGTCTTTTTTTTTTTTCTAAGAAAGTTGTAAACTGGGCTGTGGAGTTGGTAAGCCAAACCTCTGTCTCCTCAATTTCCATGACGCCGACTCCACCAAAATGGTCTCCAACTCCACAACTCCAACTCCACAGCCCTGTCAGGGCTGTGGAGTCGGTAAGCCAAACCTCCGACTCCTCAATTTCCATGACACCGACTCTGACTCCACCAAAATGATCTCCAACTCAAACTCCACGACTCCAACTCAACAGTCCTGCCAGAGCTGTGGAGTCAGTAAGCCAAACCTCCGACTCCTCAGTTTCCATGACACCGACACCGACTGTTACTATTACAAGAGAAGATAGTATTGTTACTATTACAAGAGAAGATAGTATTCTGCTACAGATGGATCTGGATAGGTTGGAAACTTGGGCTGAAAGGTGGCAGATGAGGTTTAACAATGATAAATGTAAGGTTATACACATGGGAAGAAGGAATCAATATCACCATTACACACTGAACGGGAAACCACTGGGTAAATCTGACAGGGAGAAGGACTTGGGGATCCTAGTTAATGATAAACTTACCTGGAGCAGCCAGTGCCAGGCAGCAGCTGCCAAGGCAAACAGGATCATGGGGTGCATTAAAAGAGGTCTGGATACACATGATGAGAGCATTATACTGCCTCTGTACAAATCCCTAGTTAGACCGCACATGAAGTACTGTGTCCAGTTTTGGGCACCGGTGCTCAGGAAGGATATAATGGAACTAGAGAGAGTACAAAGGAGGGCAACAAAATTAATAAAGGGGATGGGAGAACTACAATACCTAGGTAGATTAGCGAAATTAGGATTATTTAGTCTAGAAAAAAGACGACTGAGGGGCGATCTAATAACCATGTATAAGTATATAAGGGGACAATACAAATATCTCGCTGAGGATTTGTTTATACCAAGGAAGGTGACGGGCACAAGGGGGCATTCTTTGCGTCTGGAGGAGAAAAGGTTTTTCCACCAACATAGAAGAGGATTCTTTACTGTTAGGGCAGTGAGAATCTGGAATTGCTTGCCTGAGGAGGTGGTGATGGCGAACTCAGTCGAGGGGTTCAAGAGAGGCCTGGATGTCTTCCTGGAGCAGAACAATATTGTATCATACAATTATTAGGTTCTGTAGAAGGACGTAAATCTGGGGATTTATTATGATGGAATATAGGCTGAACTGGATGGACAAATGTCTTTTTTCGGCCTTACTAACTATGTTACTATGTTACTATGACTCTGACTCCACCAAAATGGTCTCCGACTCAAACTCCACGACTCCAACTCCACAGCCCTGCCAGGGCTGTGGAGTTGGTAAGCCAAACCTCTGTCTCCTCAATTTCCATGACGCCGACTCCACCAAAATGGTCTCCAACTCCACAACTCCAACTCCACAGCCTTGCCAGGGCTGTGGAGTCGGTAAGCCAAACCTCCGACTCCTCAATTTCCATGACACCGACTCCCGACTCCGATTCCACCAAAATGGACTCCGTCTCCACGACTCTGACCTCACAGCCCTGGTTGTAAAGTACAGAACAAAAATAACACAAGAGTCCCAGATAAAGTGTCAATAAAGAGACATATAACACAACATCGAAGGAATTGGAATGGTCTCAAAAATGTCTTAAGCAAGGTACAGTATATCTAGAAGGTCAAGGTATATTGAAGACAGTAGGGAGAAATCTACTGCTAATCGTAAGGGATCCATTTCTAACAGCCGCCCCTTTCCTCTCCACAATGACCAATAATGCTTTACGTTCCATGAACAGACATTCTCCCGAAACAGGAGATGGATCCAAAGTGATGGCTTTCCCTTTCTGTCTTTACTGATTGTGTGTTCTTCGGTTTAATGGTTTCCTTTATCTGGCAGGTGCTGGACACTGAGTTAGAGAATGTAGAGGACTATGAGGGACTGTCGGACTTCTGTCGTACATTCAAGTTGTATAGAGGCCGATCCCAAGATGAAGCTGAAGATCCATCAGTGGTTGGAGAATTTAAGGTGAGCCACCGATGAGGACTATGTCCAACCTCAAGGGCATAGCACTTACTAAATGTTTCTTGCCGTAGATATCATAAATAGGCATCAGCAAATTAATACAAATTTGAATTTGCCAATTTCACCTAATTTAGCCAGGAAATTACATTCACAGCTAATTGATTAACCATTAATCAAAAGCACTCCACAACTTCCGCTTTCCCCTCAAAAGACGTGTATGACACTATTCTCTTTTGCTCACACACTTATCTTTTTTACGGCTGTGTTGTCACACACTATCTGTGCAGTTTCATCAGTATTTTATGGTTTTCCTCCCTCCTAGTTCTATGGTTGAGTTCTGACGAGGGACTAACATAGCCTTCATAAAAGCACAGGCAGGGAATGCAGCAGCTGCAGTATATTTTGGTGAATCTGGATAGTGAAAGCACGTCACAGCTTAGCCACAGAGATGGGGAGAGTTAGCAATAAATAACTGAATAAACTGTAAAGACAGAGTGTGTGACAGCATGGCAGTGAAAAATGGTTGCAATAGGGTTAGCTGTAGCCATATATGTTGAGGTCACATTGACGTTACTAAGGCTGTGTTTGTATTAAAGAGCTTTAAAGGGGTTGCATGCAGGCCTAGGAGACTATTCTTACATAACGGCAATTATTTCGGTGACTCACTCACGGAAATATTACTGAAGCCCCAGTGGATTGTGATTCTTCATTTTTTTAGCCTCAGGTTCTGTAAGTGGAACAATAACAATGCTCGTAATGTCGACCAGCGTTTAATAGAAGGCTTATCTGAGGATTACGAGATGAGCATCGATGGGAGGATAAATCTGTAGCACTCATTATTTAGAAGTAAAAATGTGACACTGCCAAAAGGAAAATCACACTATAAGGAAAGCGGAGAGGACTGTGGTCCCAGCGGGCTCAGGAGCCTGAAGCATAACTGGAAGAGCAGAGGGAGGAGGACAAGCGCCATAAGCCTGTCATCATCCTTTCCCACAGTAGTTACTACAATACTCCATGCCTTTCACTTAAAATCCAGATATAACACTTATAGAATCTTTAGTTTTACATAGCGCTATCATATTCTGCAGCTCTGTCCCTGATGGGGCTCACAATCTAAATTCCCCATCAGTATGTCTCTGGAATGATGCTATGATGCCTGCCATACATGGCACAAGCATACATAAGGGATTTCTGCTCTCCTGTATCACATGTCCAGAAGTAGAAGAATCATGGAAGTTATTAAACAGTACTGAGCAGTGTACCTGTAAATCCAGCACTAGCTAAACACTAGAAACCAGCAGATTGGAAGACGTTATACAGCTGTACTTACCAGTGTAGCCATGAGTCCAGCACTGATGTGAGATAAACATTCACTAGAAAACAGTTGCAGCATCTAAGACATTATACATCAGTACTGAGCAGTAAACCTGTAAATCCAGCACTGAGATGGTAGCTCGAGGTATCTTTGTCCAAACTAGCAGATTTATTACCCTTCATAAGTATTCATCATAAGCAAATGTATATCCTACCAGCATAAGGTAGAAACAGAACAAAAATAGCCCACACAGCAATATGGCTCAGCCAATCAGATATCACAGGGCTTAGTCCAACTCTGATCAGGACTGGTCAGCACAACAGGTCTTTCCACATGGCCACACAGACAAAGATTGAAGCAGCTGAGATGCCTTAAATAGGCCGATCAATTCCCGGGGTGAAGATATGGGAACAGCCAGTCCCACCCACCATTTCTGACTGCTCCCAGAACCCTGGCCCATGCTTCCCCATAAAATAACTGCTCAGCACTAACTGCCCTGGAGTCAGTTTCCTGGGATTTACATCACCGAGGCTAACCACCATATCTCACATCGAGGACCTGTCTAACAGCAACCTCACAACACCTACAAGAAAGTAGTATGAAGGACACTATACACCAGCACTGACCATTCTAGTTATAAATCCAACACTGGGAATATATAAACACTTAATATAAAACTGTAGCAGCGTGGGGGACATTATACAACGATTTTAAGCAGTGTTGCTGTGACTTTACCACTAGGATGAGATAAACACTTACTTAGATGCAGCAGCATGGTGGATATACAGCAATAGTGTGCAGCGTATCTGTGAATCCAGCACTAGAATGAGACATAAGTTTACTAGAAAGTTGCAGCAGCATGAGTGGGCATTATACAGAATTACAAAGCAGTATAGCTGTGAATCCAGCACTGGGATGAGATGACCATTTAATGAAAGGAGGAAGGAAGGATGTTACACAGCAGTACTAAATAATGACTCACATGTGTTAACCCCTACATGAAACCCCTTTAGGTACTTGTTTAATCTCTCAATCCTTCAGTTAATAGTTGCTCAATAATGAATAGACATTACTTTATACACCATAAACCCCTTCACGCTCAGTGACCTCTGATTTTAGCAGTCGTATTGTATGATGGGCAGCCAACCTGTAAAGCCTTGTTATAGTCCATCTTGGGATGAATCCCTTCTAAGTGAAGGAATAAGGAATCTTTCATACATTTTGGAACTCTTAAAAGTTTTTCTTCTAGGCTAACATGAATCTTCAATCATGAATGATCGGATGCTACGTGTGTTCTTCATACTTTTTTCTGTTTTACTATAATTATAGGGGGCCTTTAAAATATACACCCTACCTGAGGATCCATCGGTTCCAATTCCTCCTCGACAATTTGTTCAGCTGCCGGCTAAAGGGTTACAAGACTGCCTGGTCAGGGTCTACATTGTCCGTGCATTTGGCCTCCAACCCAAGGATGCTAATGGCAAGGTGAGCAACATGAATAATGGAAACTCTTACACAAAAATATTAAAAAAATATATTAAAACGCATAAAAAGAGTAATCTACTTGTAAAAAGGCTATCTCAAATGAATGAGAAGCGATACACACAGGGACTTTTAATCCAAAGGATGCCAAAGGGGACCTAAAGGTTTGCTTTCAGGTGTCTTTGTATACAGTGGCTTGTCAAACTATTCAACCCCCTCTCCTCCCCTGGCTTTTTACCTTTTTTTGTGACATTACAACCTGTATTTTAAATATTTTTGTAATCTGATTTGTGTGTGATACATCAGCACTAAATAGTCTAAGTGAAGTGAAAAAAATATAGGCATAATTTAAATTTATGGGATTAAATAAGTAAACATTGGCATGTGCATATCTATTCACCACTTTTGCGATAAAAAAATTTCTGATGTAAGGAATTCCCTTCATAAGTCCCATGCTTAGTGAAAGGATGTCCACCTTTGTGCAATCTAAGTGTCACATGGATGTCAGTCTATACACTTTACCACTAACCAAACAACACCACGAAGACCAAGGAGATCTCCAAACAACACCATTAAGACCAAAGAGATCTCCAAACAACACCATGAAGACCAAGGAGATCTCCAATCAACACCATGAAGCCCAAGGAGATCTCCAAACACCATGAAGACCAAGGAGATCTCCAAACAACACCATGAAGACCAAGGAGATCTCCAATCAACACCATGAAGACCAAGGAGATCTCCAATCAACACCATGAAGACCAAGGAGATCTCCAAACACCATGAAGACCAAGGAGATCTCCAAACAACACCATGAAGACCAAGGAGATCTCCAATCAACACCATGAAGACCAAGGAGATCTCCAAACAACACCATGAAGACCAAGGAGATCTCCAATCAACACCATGAAGACCAAGAAGATCTCCAAACAACACCATGAAGACCAAAGAGATCTCCAAACAACACCATGAAGACCAAGGAGATCTCCAATGAACACCATGAAGACCAAGGAGATCTCCAAACAACACTATGAAGACCAAGGAAATCTCCAAACAACACCATGAAGACCAAGAAGATCTCCAAACAACACCATGAAGACCAAGGAGATCTCCAAACAACACCATGAAGACCAAGGAGATCTCCAAACAACACCATGAAGACCAAGGAGATCTCCAATCAACACTATGAAGACCAAGGAGATCTCCAAACAACACTATGAAGACCAAGGAAATCTCCAAACAACACCATGAAGACCAAGGAGATCTCCAATCAACACCATGAAGACCAAGAAGATCTCCAAACAACACCATGAAGACCAAGAAGATCTCCAAACAACACCATGAAGACCAAGGAGATCTCCAAACAACACCATGAAGACCAAGGAGATCTCCACACAACCCCATGAAGACCAAGGAGATCTCCAAACAACCCCATGAAGACCAAGGACATCTCCAAACAACACCATGAAGACCAAAGAGATCTCCAAACAACACCATGAAGACCAAGAAGATCTCTGAACAACACCATGAAGACCAAGGAGACCTCCAAACAGCACCATAAAGACCAAGGAGATCTCCAAACAACACCATGAAGACCAAGGAGATTTCCAAACAAGTTAGGACAAATTTTTTGAGGAGCTACAGAGTTTCCAAGCAGAGACTGGAGTATGTGTCCACACGAATACAATTAGCCATACACTCCATAGAGGTGGCCTTTATGGAAGAGTGGGCAGAAAAAACCTTTACTTAAGCACAGAAATTGTAAGGATCATTTTGAGTTTGCCAAAAGACGTGGGAGACTCCACAAATGTATGGAGGAAGGTGCTGTGGTCAGATGATACAAAAATGTAACTTTTTGGCCATTAAGGAAAATGCTGTGTCCAGCGCCAAACCAACACAGCTCCTCACCCCAAGAACACCATCCCTACAGTGGAGTCTGGTGGCAGCATCACGGTGTGGGGTTGTTTTTCAGCAGCAGGGACAGAGATAATAGTCTGAGTTGAGGGCAAGATGGATTGTGCGAAATACAGAGATATTCTTGAATAAAACCTGTTTGTCAGTGATTTGAGACTGGGACGGAGATTCACCAATTCCAACAAGACAATGACCCAAAGCATACTGCTAAAGCAACACTGGTATTAGGGGAAATGTGACAAATGTTCTGGAGTGGTGAAGTCAATATAGACTCTGTGGTCAGACTTGAAGATTGCTGCTCACCAGAGGAAACTTAAGGTGAGGGAGCCGGAGCAGTTTTGCCTTGTGGAATAGGTAAAAATCCCAGTGGCAAAATGTGTAAAGCTCATAGAGACACAGTGACCTGCAGCTGTAATTGCCACAAAAGGAGGCTCCACAGAGTACTGACTTTACGGGGGTGAAGTTTTCAATTATTTTGTCCTATTTGCTGTTTGCTTCACAATAAACAGAAAACCAAATGTTCACAGTAGTAGGCATTATATTTACACTAACTGCTGCAAACCATCAGATGAATGCCAAGGGGGTATATACTTTGGCAAGCCACTGCAGCTTCATTGTGTTTTATACTGTAAGAACATATTTTGAGCTGCCATAATCGCATACGTTTTTATTATGTATATATTGGGCAGGATTTTACTACATAACACTTCACTTACATGTCGCTTTATGGCATTATGTAGATATTTATAACGTCAGATGCTATTCACCAACTATGTCTGTGTATCTATTACATTAATGACCAATAGAAAAGAAAGAATGATGGAGTTGGAAGGGACCTTGGTTAAAGGGTTTACTTTTGTGATTCGAAGGAGGAAGGAGCAGTATTATAGTAGTTATATTCTTGTACATAGGAGCAGTATTATAATAGTTATATTCTTGTACATGGGGCAGTATTATAGTAGTTATATTCTTGTATATAGGAGCAGTATTATAGTAGTTATATTCTTGTACATAGCAGCAGTATTATAGTAGTTATATTCTTGTACATGGGGCAGTATTATAGTAGTTATATTCTTGTACATAGGGGCAGTATTATAGTAGTTATATTCTTGTACATAGGAGCAGTATTATAGTAGTTATATTCTTGTACATAGGGGCAGTATTATAGTAGTTATATTCTTGTACATAGGGGCAGTATTATAGTAGTTATATTCTTGTACATAGGAGCAGTATTATAGTAGTTATATTCTTGTACATAGGGGCAGTATTATAGTAGTTATATTCTTGTACATAGGGGGCAGTATTATAGTAGTTATATTCTTGTACATAGGAGCAGTATTATAGTAGTTATATTCTTGTACATAGGGGGCAGTATTATAGTAGTTATATTCTTGTACATAGGAGCAGTATTATAGTAGTTATATTCTTGCACATAGGGGCAGTATTATAGTAGTTATATTCTTGTACATAGGAGCAGTATTATAGTAGTTATATTCTTGTACATAGGAGCAGTATTATAGTAGTTATATTCTTGTACATAGGAGCAGTATTATAGTAGTTATATTCTTGTACATAGGAGCAGTATTATAGTAGATATATTCTTGTACATAGGGGCAGTATTATAGTAGTTATATTCTTGTACATAGGGGCAGTATTATAGTAGATATATTCTTGTACATAGGGGCAGTATTATAGTAGTTATATTCTTGTACATAGGGGCAGTATTATAGTAGTTATATTCTTGTACATAGGGGCAGTATTATAGTAGATATATTCTTGTACATAGGGGCAGTATTATAGTAGTTATATTCTTGTACATAGGAGCAGTATTATAGTAGATATATTCTTGTACATAGGGGCAGTATTATAGTAGTTATATTCTTGTACATAGGGGCAGTATTATAGTAGTTATATTCTTGTACATAGGAGCAGTATTATAGTAGTTATATTCTTGTACATAGGGGCAGTATTATAGTAGTTATATTCTTGTACATAGGAGCAGTATTATAGTAGTTATATTCTTGTACATAGGGGCAGTATTATAGTAGTTATATTCTTGTACATATGAGCAGTATTATAGTAGTTATATTCTTGTACATAGGAGCAGTATTATAGTAGTTATATTCTTGTACATAGGGGCAGTATTATAGTAGTTATATTCTTGTACATAGGAGCAGTATTATAGTAGTTATATTCTTGTACATAGGAGCAGTATTATAGTAGTTATATTCTTGTACATAGGGGGCAGTATTATAGTAGTTATATTCTTGTACATAGGGGCAGTATTATAGTAGTTATATTCTTGTATATAGGGGCAGTATTATAGTAGTTATATTCTTGTACATAGGGGCAGTATTATAGTAGTTATATTCTTGTACATATGAGCAGTATTATAGTAGTTATATTCTTGTACATAGGAGCAGTATTATAGTAGTTATATTCTTGTACATAGGGGCAGTATTATAGTAGTTATATTCTTGTACATAGGGGCAGTATTATAGTAGTTATATTCTTGTATATAGGGGCAGTATTATAGTAGTTATATTCTTGTACATAGGGGCAGTATTATAGTAGTTATATTCTTGTACATAGGAGCAGTATTATAGTAGTTATATTCTTGTACATAGGAGCAGTATTATAGTAGATATATTCTTATACATAGGAGCAGTATTATAGTAGTTATATTCTTGTACATAGGGGCAGTATTATAGTAGATATATTCTTATACATAGGGGCAGTATTATAGTAGTTATATTCTTGTACATAGGGGCAGTATTATAGTAGTTATATTCTTGTACATAGGGAGCAGTATTATAGTAGATATATTTTTGTACATAGGGGCAGTATTAAAGTAGTTATATTCTTGTACATAGGGGTTCAGTAATTTAATAGTGTTTTTTTTCATTAAAAAAGGCAGTGTTATAGCAGTTTACATTGAGGAAATGTTTTGCTATATTGCAAATCTTAATATTTTCACAATGTTTGATGTGATAACTTGCTCACTGATGACTTTTTATTGATTTGTCGTTTTTGCAGCACGATTTACAGTACGTTTTGTAACAGTTTACTTTGTTTCTGTGTAGTTCATGCAATCATCCTCTGTTATCTCATAGCTTCTTTTTATCCAGTTCATTCTTTTGTAAAAGTTAGATTTAGTCTTTTTTAGTCCCAATTTTTCGAACCAAAATGAAGCCAAGTTTCCTTTATTGTTTCTATCTATGAAGCAGCCATCCTGTACTTTTTGATTTAGTTTGGTTCCTTTTCAGTGTGACCCCTATGTGAAGATCTCTGTTGGCAAAAAGTCAAACAACGATCAGAATTACATCCCGTGCACGTTAGAACCTGTTTTTGGAAAGTAAGTTGTGAGCATGTCAGGTTCTGCATCATTTAGGTTTACCGTGTGATTAGTAATTGATTTTGTCTTCTACGTTTCTCAGGATGTTTGAGTTGACCTGCACTTTGCCATTAGAGAAAGACCTGAAGATCACACTCTATGACTATGACATGATCTCGAAGGATGAGAAGATTGGAGAGACTGTCATAGACCTGGAGAATCGGTTTCTTTCCAAATACGGGGCTCGATGCGGCCTACCACAAACATATTGCATGTACGTACCCAAAATATCTGTCCATACCTTATCAGGTGGTACACTGTGGCATCTTGTCCCTTCAGATGTAACGTCATACAGTCATGGCCAAAAATATTGACACCCCTGCAATTCTGTCAGATAATACTCTGTTTCTTCCTGAAAATGATTGCAAACACAAATTCTTTGGTATTATTATCTTCATTTAATTTGTCTTAAATGAAACAACACAAAAGAGAATGAAGCAAAAAGCAAAACATTGATCATTTCACACAAAACTCCAAAAATGGGCCAGACAAAAGTATTGGCACCCTCAGCCTAATACTTCGTTGCACAACCTTTAGCCAAAATAACTGCGACCAACCGCTTCCGGTAACCATCAATGAGTTTCTTACAAAGCTCTGCTGGGATTTTAGACCATTCTTCTTTGGCAAACTGCTCCAGGTCCCTGATATTTGAAGGGTGCCTTCTCCAAACTGCCATTTTTAGATCTCTCCACAGGTGTTCTATGGGATTCAGGTCTGGACTCATTGTTGGCCACCTTAGAAGTCTCCAGTGCTTTCTCTCAAACCATTTTCTAGTGCTTTTTGAAGTGTGTTTTGGGTCATTGTCCTGCTGGAAGACCCATGACCTCTGAGGGAGACCCATCTTTCTCACACTAGGCCCTACATTATGCTGCAAAATTTGCTGGCAGTCTTCAGACTTCATAATGCCATGCACACGGTCAAGCAGTCCAGTGCCAGAGGCAGCAAAGCAACCCCAAACCATCAGGGAACCTCCGCCATGTTTGACTGTAGGGGCCGTGTTCTTTTCTTTGAATGCCTCTTTTTTTTCTCCTGTAAACTCTATGTTGATGCCTTTGCCCAAAAAGCTCTACTTTTGTCTCATCTGACCAGAGAACATTCTTCCAGAACATTTTAGGCTTTTTCAGGTAAGTTTTGGCAAACTGCAGCCTGGCTTTTTTATGTCTCGGGGTAAGAAGTGGGGTCTTCCTGGGTCTCCTACCATACAGTCCCTTTTCATTCAGACGCCGACGGATAGTACGGGTTGACACCGTTGTACCCTCGGACTGCAGGGCAGCTTGAACTTGTTTGGATGTTAGTCGAGGTTCTTTATCCAACATCCGCACAATTTTGCGTTGAAATCTCTTGTCAATTTTTCTTTTCCGTCCACATCTAGGGAGGTTAGCCACAGTGCCATGGGCTTTACACTTCTTGATGACACTGCGCACGGTAGACACAGGAACATTCAGGTCTTTGGAGATGGACTTGTAGCCTTGAGATTGCTCATGCTTCCTCACAATTTGGTTTCTCAAGTCCTCAGACAGTTCTTTGGTCTTCTTTCTTTTCTCCATGCTCAATGTTGTACACACAAGGACACAGGACAGAGGTTGAGTCAACTTTAATCCATGTCAACTGGCTGCAAGTGTGATTTAGTTATTGCCAACACCTGTTAGGTCCACAGGTAAGTTACAGGTGCTGTTAATTACACTAATTAGAGAAGCATCACATGATTTTTCGAACAGTGCTAATACTTTTGTCCACCCCCTTTTTATGTTTGGTGTGGAATTATATCCAATTTGGCTTTAGGACAATTCTTTTTATGTTTTTTTTTCATTTAAGACAAATTAAATGAAGATAATAATACCAAATAATTTGTGTTTGCAATCATTTTCAGGAAGAAAATGAGTATTATCTGACGGAATTGCAGATGTGTCAATACTTTTGGCCATGACTGTAAGTCATGGCTTATGGAGAATTATAACTATGTAATCTCAAGTCTAAACCACTTCCTGCAGATAAAATCTTCAGAAGGTTTGAAATTCCCAAAATATATGCTCACACGCCCTTACTTGTCCAACTGCACAGCCCAAGTTCCAATGTATATACTGTCCAGTACAATTGTCTTCTTCGGTCTGGTCACCAGTGTGGTCCACACTAGGCCACCTTCGGTGTCTTCCAACAACTGGTATCTTTAGCCTTTTTGAGGTCCAGATTCGACAATGTGGCTGGACATAATATGACAAGTCCTGTCCCTTTTGAATCCATCAAAATAACATCCAACCAACCCACATTGTGCTGGATTCTTGCAACTCAAATCACAAAAAATTCAAGTTATGACCAATCTGAAGTTCTTCTGAAATTTGAGGTGAATTTGATTCACCTCGAGACGATTCGCTCACAGTTTTCGAGAAGGTTCACACACATTCAGCGCTATACGCCAAGCACCATGTTGAGGTTTCCATTGGATTCCCTGAAAAACTGCATTCCTACAGGAACCTCAGATGGAGCCAATAACTTGAATGAAGCTGCCGGAGTTACTTTGGACACTCTCTGGCTTCCATCGTTGGATGATTCATCGTTTTCTGACAATAACAGAACTTAAAAAGCGGCCAGACTAAGTCCAAAGTGACTGTCGGCTTACTTCAAATGCATGGCTCCGTCTACGCTGCGTTGGGGGTTTCCATCGGATTACAGTTTTTCAGCAATTTCGACAGAAACCCCCTCCCTGGACCATATGAGCGTGAGCTGAACCTTATAGATACATTTAGGAGAGTAGCTATGATGGGTTTATTGGTAGCAGTCCCATCTGTGATCTGGAGGCCAGGGATTCATGAAGGTTCCTACGTTACATAGGAAGACCCCAGTTTTATGAATGGCTGGGGGCTTCACTGGAACCAAGACGCCACCTCTGATAAACTTGCTATTTTTTTTTTGTTCAGCTCTGGTCCCAACCAATGGAGGGACCAGCTCCGACCTTCTCAGCTCCTTCACAAGTTTGCCCAACAGCGCAACCACAAACCTCCGGTCTACATAAACAATAGGATTTCATTCCGGAGTCAAGACTACAGTATTTCTGACCTCGGTGAGTCTAACGACTTCTTCTGATGCCACACGATATCATTGACTCCCAATTAAAGGGATGTCCACTGTACTGATTTTGTGTATTCTTTTTGATAGAGGAGGTTACATTTCCTAATCCACATCTCGGCCCTGCCGAGGAACGTCTCGCCCTACACATTCTGCGGAAACAGTCTCTTGTGTGTGAACACGTGGAGACGAGGTCCCTGTACAGCCCCCTGCAGCCTGATATAGAGCAGGTAAGGGCACTTATCACATGCAGGGCGCAGATGGCGTTGACCTGGTGGTAACAGTCACAAAGATCAAAGACCGCGGTCATCTGCCCGCCCAATATCGCGATGGTGAGAGTCGCGGTGAGGAGCTGGAGGCAGGTGCACTGGCACCACATCTGTAACATTCCCCCGTCCTGTGTATTTTACAAGCATCTGCTCAGATTTATTAGCCTCTCAGACTTTCTAATATTTTCTTCCTCCTTATTACACAATGTTTTCATTCTTTCTTAACCAAGTGAAAAAATTACATAATATAAATTTCAACTCTTAAAGATAATCTCCAGCTGCGGCCTATGGGGGCCAAGGCCGAACACCAATAGGGGCTTTTTCCTATGGTCAGAGATCGATTCATGGGAAGATAGCTTGTTTGGTTTTGTCGTCTTATCATGTCCATTACGGTACTACTGTATTATGCTCCAGAGCTGCAATCATAGTTAAGAAGACCATAGAGATAAAATCTTACAGTTCACACTGCTTGTTTGATGTGATTTACATTCTGGGAAAAATCGTCATCAGTAAACTGATGTGGGAATAATATGAGCTATCTCTGTGAGAAAGCTAACTGACAGGGAATCCACCAGCAGAATAGTGAGTGCAGCTCTGGAGTATAATACAGGATGTAACTCAGGATCAGTAATGTATGTACACAGTGATTGCACCAGCAGAATAGTGAGTGCAGCTCTGGAGTATAATACAGAATGTAACTCAGGATCAGTAATGTATGTACACAGTGACTGCACCAGCAGAATAGTGAGTGCAGCTCTGGAGTATAATACAGGATGTAACTCAGGATCAGTAATGTATGTACACAGTGACTGCACCAGCAGAATAGTGAGTGCAGCTCTGGAGTATAATACAGGATGTAACTCAGGATCAGTAATGTATGTACACAGTGACTGCACCAGCAGAATAGTGAGTGCAGCTCTGGAGTATAATACAGGATGTAACTCAGGATCAGTAATGTATGTACACAGTGACTGCACCAGCAGAATAGTGAGTGCAGCTCTGGAGTATAATACAGGATGTAACTCAGGATCAGGAATGTAATGTATGTACACAGTGACTGCACCAGCAGAATAGTGAGTGCAGCTCTGGGGTATAATACAGGATGTAACTCAGGATCAGTAATGTAATGTATGTACACAGTGACTGCACCAGCAGAATAGTGAGTGCAGCTCTGGAGTATAATACAGGATGTAACTCAGGATCAGGAATGTAATGTATGTACACAGTGACTGCACCAGCAGAATAGTGAGTGCAGCTCTGGGGTATAATACAGGATGTAACTCAGGATCAGTAATGTAATGTGTGTACACAGTGACTGCACCAGCAGAATAGTGAGTGCAGCTCTGGAATATAACACAGGATGTAACTCAGGATCAGTAATGTAATGTATGTACACAGTGACTGCACCAGCAGAATAGTGAGTGCAGCTCTGGTGTATAATACAGGATGTAACTCAGGATCAGTAATGTATGTACACAGTGACTGCACCAGCAGAATAGTGAGTTCAGCTCTGGAGTATAATACCAGATGTAACTCAGGATCAGTAATGTATGTACACAGTGACTGCACCAGCAGAATAGTGAGTGCAGCTCTGGAGTATAATACAGGATGTAACTCAGGATCAGTAATGTAATGTGTGTACACAGTGCCTGCACCAGCAGAATAGTGAGTTCAGCTCTGGGGTATAATAGAGGATGTAACTCAGGATCAGTAATGTAATGTATGTACACAGTGACTGTAACAGCAGAATAGTGAGTGCAGCTCTGGAGTATAATACAGGATGTAACTCAGGATCAGTAATGTATGTACACAGTGACTGCACCAGCAGAATAGTGAGTGCAGCTCTGGGGTATAATACAGGATGTAAGTCAGGATCAGTAATGTAATGTATGTACACAGTGACTGCACCAGCAGAACAGTGAGTGCAGCTCTGGAGTATAATATAGGATGTAACTCAGGATCAGTAATGTAATGTATGTACACAGTGACTGCACCAGCAGAACAGTGAGTGCAGCTCTGGAGTATAATATAGGATGTAACTCAGGATCAGTAATGTAATGTATGTACACAGTGACTGCACCAGCAGAATAGTGAGTGCAGCTCTGGGGTATAATACAGGATGTAATTCAGGATCAGTAATGTAATGTGTGTACACCGTGACCAGTAAGGATAGCCAGTGCATCTCTGAAGTACAAATTAGTCGTGTGACTATCATCTTAGCTGTACATGTTTTGTAGATGCTGCCGTTGTGTCTTTTCCTTTTTTACTGCCTTACTACATTGTACATGTCGTTTTTTGCTCTTTTTTGCCCTATTCTGATACGTTGGATGATTTAGCTCCACATTACCATCTGTTGATATACTCGTTGCCTTTTATCCATTTTCTGTATCATATCTACGTTGCTTTTGCAGGGAAAGCTACAGATGTGGGTGGACTTATTTCCCCAGTCTTTTGGACCCCCGGGCCCGCCATTTAATATAACGCCCAGAAAGGCAAAGCGGTAAGACTTAAGTGTGAATTATGTGTTCTGGAGCAAACCCTGCTACATCGTAGAAACCCTCCCGTATCAGTGTGAACAAGGCTTGATAACAATAGACAGAAACATTAGAAGTAATAATTTGTAGAGTAAGGTGGATATGACCCGGGGGAGGTATTGCTCCACTTTTTTAGGGTAGGGCAGGAATGACCTATCCGGGGTGACATCTGACCGCCGCGCTCTCTCAGGGCTCAGAAGGATGGATCCCGCTGCACATGTGGCTCCTTTCTTTACTAGTTAGTATGACCGGATAGATTTGTTTTTTGCTATTGACGAGGGTTTTGACTGCAGATGGGAATACTCATTGACTTCGGGGCTCAGATATGATCCAGCTGAGATGATTTTATAAGTTTGGCCAAAATATAAAGAGATAGCGAAGAATTGTGGGAGAATGGCTCTGCAGAATCGGTGGGAACCATATGAGGACGTTGCTCAATCACTGTAATATGTAACCGCCTTGTAAAACACCGTGCGCCATGTTCAGCCTCATCCATTGCAGGTGCCACTGTCTTTCCATGGATATGGTGACCAGCTGTCTTCAGAGGGGTCGGCTGTGAAAGCTGAGGTCTATCCAGAGTACATGGACTCTCTATAATCTAGTCCTCGGTCATACCCTCTGTAAAATACCTCTCCAGTGATCCGAGCCGTCAATCCAATCAAAATTATTCACCCCCATTATAGATTAGTTTTATTAGCAAAATGTACAAACTTTCTGCTCTTTGCAGAAAACTAAGGAGTCAAACACGATGTGTAAAGTTCAACTCAACTAATATAACAAATTCATCACAAAATGCCCCTTTTACTGACTGTTGCAGTCTCAGAATTATTCCTTCATAACTAGTTTCTTAATGTTAGAGCCTCTCTGGCTGTTATGACCTGCTGCCCCTCTGGCTGTTGTGACCTGCTAAAGACATGATACATAGCTAGACACCAGTTTTTGCTACTAGAAGAGATCATGAACTCGGACAAACAAGGAAAAGGACACAAAAAGATGCAAAGGGATAAAAATGTTTCTAGGGATACAGTTGGAAGCACAGGTCACAGTGGAACACGGACTACACTACCTGGGTGTGGTGAGAATAGGACGCTATCATCGGCTGCCACCAGATCCGTGTGGATGCAGATAATTAAAGACCCCTCCAGTGACTGTAAAAGGCCTGCAACGATATTTGGTGGTAACAGACACCTAGTTTCTGTTTGTACAGTAAGGCACTTACTAAATGCTGATGGTGTCCCTAAAGTACAAGAAAAGTTGGCTCTGATAAGTTTTAAGATTCAGTTTTGTGGAGCAATGAAACCAAACAGGAACTTTTTGGGCTAGTAGTATGTCTGGTGGAGCAAGATTGAAGCATCTGCTCTAAACAACACCATCCCAGTAGTGAAGGATGGTGGTGGCCCAGTGATTTATAGACTAAAGCTTAATGGCACATTTGTGATGCCTACTGTGAAGCATGGTGGTGTATAGGCGATGCCTACATTAAAGCATGGTAGTGACCCAGTGATTACTACAGTGGATCATGTTGGTGTCTCTGTGATTCTTCAGTGAAGCATGGTAGTGGCTGTGTGATGACTACAGTGAAACATGGCAGTGGATCATGATGCCTACTGTTAAACATGGTGGTGGACCAGTGATGTGAACAATGAAGGCTAACTGTTAATCAGGGATGCCTGTGAATTATAGTGGTGTAGTGGTAATGCCTACAGTGAAGCATGGTGGTGTTCCGGTGATTCCTACAGTGAAGCATGATAGTTTCCTTGTGATTCCTACAGTATAGCATGGTGGTAGCTCGGCAATTCCTACAGTGAAACATGCTGGAGGCATGGTGATTTCTACAGTTAAGCATGCTGGAGTCCTGGTGATTCCTACAGTTAAGCATGCTGGAGTCCTGGAATAGCTGTGCAATCCTTTGTGAAAGTTTCTCTAACTCTTAATAAAATGAGCACTTTATTTGTGCAGCAATGGCTAGACTGATAAAATGCTCAGCTTAACATCAGGATTATACATCCTGCCTGACATGGATTGTCTATGCAAGTACACTAGTCTCATCGGGTCTAGGAGATCTATTTAGTAATCTGTATGTTTTGTATTGTGATATCTGATAACAAATCTACTTAAGAAAACTCTTTTTTTTTCGCTGAGTGGAACTTTTAAGACACCTGTGTCCTACTGGAGTGAACTGTAGGTCTTATGAAATGATGCATCCAAACTGAGCGCTTTGTGACCGCCGCAGTCTAGTCTGGCGGTTTGGGAGTTTCTGGACCATTTTTCTCCATTTCGTCCATCAGTCTTTCCTATTAATCTCTCTTCTCCTCAGGTTCTTCTTGCGTTGCATCATATGGAACACGAAAGACGTTATCCTGGATGATGTCAGCGTCACTGGAGAGAAGATGAGTGACATTTATGTGAAGAGGTGAGAAGTCCGTGTGGTCATCAAGCCGGGCCCGTCATGAGAACCACGGTGTGACCACCCTTCAGTGTTGGTCCGGCTCCGTCCTGGGTCTGAATGTTCGGCTGCAGCTCAGTCCCATTCAGTCTTTTAGCTTTGGAGAATCTCTCTGAACCCTCGCGAGGTCCATGGATTGTGAGCTGGTTTCCTTCCAAATAAATGGGGGCTTTGAGGGGGTCAAAAATGCAACTTATGGACACTAAAAATCCCTGCACCATAAGGGGCAGATATCATTCAGATACATAAAAAAAGAATTTGCCCCCCTCGGATTCCCCTAGTCATCATACAAGCCTTGCAGCACAGTTATTATAGACATTTCCTGAAGTTTGTGACTTCACACAAAAGGATGGTATGACTGGAAATGCAACACCATGACCCGAAATTCTGCCAACATTTGTGCACAACTTTCTGAGATAAAGTTCGGGTGGCGTTTATTTATTAGGTATGGGCACTTCGCGTCACCAACCGAACACCAAAAATATTCAAATCACCAGAATATAAAATTTAGTGTTCTCATCTCTAGTCATGGGCATGACCTAACGGGGGCATGATATTGGGGACACATCTCTGCACATTGTAAATCCGATTGTTCCATACAACAATTTATAAAAGGTTTCCATAAAGGGAATCTGCTGCAGGTTTTTGCTATGTAATCTGAGAACAGCATAATGTAGCACTTACTAGGCTGTGTGTTGCCGTTCCTATTAAATCAGCGTTTTATCAGCAGGAGATTATCACTAGTGGACTAATTGTCTTGTGTCACCTAGTCCGTTGCTCTTTGTAACCCCTCCCCCCTGATGGGCCAATCAGTGGTGTGGGCGGGGGTTATACAGAGCTCAGCATTCCGAGCCCAATTAGATTTGCAGCAGAGAAAACTGTAATTGTATCACAACGGCTGCACCCAGTAAACTAAGGGGTACATCATCGGAATCATGGTCTCTATCTCTACATCATGCTGCTCTCAGATGGGGTATCAGAAACCTGGTGACACAGTCCCTTTAAGGGGCACAGTCTCCTTTTTAGGCTGGTTTCACATTTGCGTTTTTTGCCGCTGCGTTTTAGCGCAAAAAAATGCATGCGTTTTTTTCCTATACTTAACATTAAAAACGCATGCTTTTTTTGTATGCGTTTTGCTGCGTTTTGCCGCCGCATGCGTCTTTTGTATGCATGCGTTGTGTTGCAGAAATGCAACATGTAGTAATTTTTAGCGGCGTTTTTTTGCCGCAAAAAAACGAATGCGTTTTTTTGCCGCAAAAAAAGTATTGCTGTCTATGTAAATGCATGCGTTTTTAAGCACATGCATTTGATTGCGTTAAAAACGCATGCGTTTTTATAGAAAAAAACAAGAAAACACACTGATAAGCCACCCCCCACCATAAAGGTGATAAAGGGATCCTAACCCTACCCCTAACCCTAACCGTAGGGATCCTAACCCTAACCCTAACCCTAGGGATCCTAACCCTAACCCTAACCCTAAGGGATCCTAACCCTAACCCTAAGGGATCCTAACCCTACCCCTAACCCTACCCCTAACCTTAACCCTAACCCTAGGGATCCTAACCCTAACCCTAAAGGGATCATAACCCTAACCCTACCCCTAGGGATCCTAACCCTAAGGGCTAGGGTTAGGATCCCTAGGGGTAGGGTTAGGGGTAGGGTTAGGTTTAGGATCCCTAGGGTTAGGGTTAGGATCCCTTAGGGTTAGGGTTAGGGGTAGGGTTAGGATCCCTAGGGTTAGGGTTAGGGTTAGAATCCCTTAGGGGTAGGGTTAGGGTTAGGATCCCTTAGGGTTAGGGGTAGGTTACCTTAGGGTTAGGGTTAGGATCCCTAGGGTTACTAGGGATCCAAACCCTAACCCTAACCCTAGCTATTTCTGTTTATAGTGGGTTTTCTTGTTGATTTTGATGATTGGCAGCTGTCACACACTTCTCATCATGCGTTTAAAAAACGCAAACGCATGAAAAAACGCATGTAAACAAGTCAAAACGCTACGTTTGTATTAAAAAATGCAAAAACGCAAATGTGAAACCAGCCTTAGATTTGCTCCTGCGTGACATAGGGGTTTGTTTTCTCCATGGATTGTATCGGGCAGCAGACAACCCTCCTGCACATCGCATTCCCCAACTTTACTCCATTTCAGGGTTTTCCGATGCCCACAACAGTAGCAGGAGAGCTGGCAGAATGAAATGAGACGGGGGCAACCTCCGGTGGAGGGGCGTAGGTTTCTCCGCACACTCCGGCTTTGAACTCCGCACATATTGAACTGGTTTATATAACGTTCCATACACATTCTCCCCGGTATAGGTGCTGCCCGTCCAGATCTCACATGAAAGTAATGCCTTTGTTCCAATGACATGTTGTGCGCGTTATACAAATATACTTCCTCGGGAGGTAAACGCGGCTGTCCTGTTCTCCTTCTCCTAGCTGGCTGATCGGCCACGAAGAAAATAAACAGAAAACAGATGTGCACTACAGGTCTATGGGAGGCGAAGGGAATTTTAACTGGCGCTTCGTGTTCCCGTTTGATTATCTTCCCGCGGAGCAGGTCTGCTCAGTGTCTAAGAAGGTAAGAGCGGCCCAGAAACATGCCGAGCACAAAGCCTGGCTGTCTGACCGGACCGTGGAGCTCTTTGTATGAGAGAGAATCATCGTGGTGGAGCCACGGGGGACGCTAAATACATTTATGGGGCCTCCTGTTGACTACATCGTAGTAAGATCGTGGTCATCACTTTGCCTCGAAATATTATTGCAGTGATGAAGTTCCCGTGATCTGTTGATTTGGTATCGGACAATTTGGTTTTGGGCTATAATTTTGTTCTCTACCGGATGGAAAATATCACTAGTGCCACCTGTAGAAGGTAGCTCCTCCGTAAACCAGAGCCTAACCCCGTAAGGAGCCTTTCTATATGGCCATGGTCATGAGACAAACCCAGAACCCATCTATAGACAGCTGTCGTGGGGGCTTGTAGTGGAAGAGATGGCCTTGACGTTACCACTCCGTAAGGACAATGGCTAAGAGTCTTATTGGCAAATCTCCTTAGGAAAAGTTCATAGAATTGCTAACAATCCAGAACTTTAACCAATAAATACAAGAAGATAGTATAGATGCCACCAGTGCCATATGAAAGGTAATGACCCTATAAGCAAAAGTGCAAACACATTAGCCAACACAGACAGCCATCTGAAGTCAGCTTCTTTGGGGTACTTGCCCCACTTGCTGGATGAGATACCCTTGACTCAACTTTGAGGGTGGACTGTCTCTTCATTAGGAGTTGTCTATCCTGTATGTCAATTTTTTAAAAAAGCTCGAGAACTGTGCTCTATACCCGGGTGCGCTAAAATATGACTAAAGTATCCCAAAAAACAGCACTAGGACGCAGTCAGTTGTAGCCCTCTGCACTGCAGAAAATCCCCCAATAACTGATCTCCAGCTCGCCGAGACAGAAAGCCGTAGCAAGGGTCAAGGACTAGTGGCTTCCACTCCCCGAAGCCAAGGGAGACCCAATCTTGCTTATCTTGCTTCCAGCATCTTCTCTGTCTGCCACCCAAGCAGAACTTGGAGCCATGGTGGTTGGCTTCCTTCCTGAGAGAGGAGAACATTACATGGGGTTTTCAGGGGGGAGCAGAAGCTGATGACCACGCTTCCCACCCAGGCCGATCAGGAGGGAACTCGTAAGGGAACCACACCCTGAGAAGTGGCAAAGACACCTGTACTGAGGGTGACACCTGTAGGTCCATCCTGTAAGTCAGTGTCCAAGCCTTTAGTGAGCCTTACAGCATGGCCATGAGGACAGAGTAGGATTTGCCTGGACCTTGATCCAGCTTTTGAAGGATACCGGGGAAGTATGGAGTCATTTTGGCATTTCTACATTGGAAAAAATATTCTAATTTATTTCTCTGCTTGAAGGGAACGAAATTCAAGGGTTGCAACTAGTGATGAGCGAATATACTCGTTACTCGAGATTTGCCGAGCACACTCGGGGGTCCTCTGAGTATTTTTTAGTGCTCGGAGATTTAGTTTTTCTTGCCGCAGCTGAATGATTACATCTGATAGCCAGCATAAGTACATGTGGGGGTTGCCTGGTTGCTAGGGAATCCCCACATGTAATCAAGCTGGCTAACAGATGTAAATCATTCAGCTGCGGCAATAAAAACTAAATCTCCAAGCACTAAAAAATACTCGGAGGACCCCTGAGCGTGCTCGAGAAATCTCGAGTAACGAGTATATTCGCTCATCACTAGTTGCAAAGTGTAATGGCAATATTAGAAAGTAGATCCCACAATTTCTCTGACAGCAGATGACTTTCTAGTGTGTATGAGGGCCTGCTTTCTGCACAGTCGAGTTCCTTACCAGATATTCACCTACATACTATGTGCTATCATTACAGCCCTTTCTGTGGCACTAGAGACTTCCTCTCCAGGCCACACAGATGTGTCTAGATGAAACACAATGCGATCTGTGCAGGATTGCATGCTTCCTACAGTGGGTGCCTGTAACTCCGCAATGGTTATCTGCTTTGTCATCCTGCTGCTGTATGTAAAGGGATTTTTGAAGGTTTTTTCCAGGCATTATTTTTTGCTTAAAAAAACATGTTTCCATATAACACTGAGCAAGTTTGTAATTTACAATTAGTATTACCGACGGCTGCCTGGATTCTGATCCTGGTCATTGTTTGTTTCTAGCATTGTTGAACAAAAGCAGCACATGCCCAAACTAACGCCGCACATGCACAAACAAATGCAGTATATGCCCAAACTAATGCCACACATGCACAAACTAATGCCATGCATGTACAAACTAACAACATAAATGCACAAACTAATGCAGTGTATGCCCAAACTAACTCTGTTCATGCATAAACTAATGCTGCTCATGCATAAACTAATGCCAGTCATGCCCAAACTAACGCCTCACATGCACAAACTAACGCCACAAATGCACAAACTAACACTGTGCATGCCCAAACTAACGCCTCACATGCACGAACTAACGCCACAAATGCACAAACTAACACGTGCATGCACAAACTAACACCACACATGCACAAATTAAAGCAGTATATGCCCAAACTAACGCCGTACATGCACAAACTAATGTTGTATATGCCCAAACTAACGCCGCACATGCACAAACTAATGCCATGCACTAATAACATACATGCACAAACTAATGCAGTGTATGCACAAACTAACTCTGTTCATGCATAAACTAATGCTGCTCATGCATAAACTAATGCCAGTCATGCCCAAACTAACGCCTCACATGCACAAACTAACGCCACAAATTCACAAACTAACACTGTGCATGCCCAAACTAACGCCGCACATGCACAAACTAATGCCATGCATGCACAAACTAATAACATACATGCACAAACTAATGCAGTGTGTGCACAAACTAACTCTGTTCATGCATAAACTAATGCTGCTCATGCATAAACTAATGCCAGTCATGCCCAAACTAACGCCTCACATGCACAAACTAACGCCACAAATGCACAAACTAACACCACATGTAACGCTCGCACCGAGACTGTTTGGCGCGGGCACCTGGGGGTGTGGCCCCACTGGACCACAGACCGAACTTCCCTGGAAGGGGCGTAACTAAGTAGCTTCCTAGGTGTTCGCTGGAGCCTCTGATGGTGAGGTCAGACTTGTGCAATAGGAAGCTACCAGGTACCACTCCAGGGTGGAGTCGGACTGTGGATGCTGATCCCACCGGGGATAAGACACGGGCAGGCAGGCACGGCTGTGACACTGGCTGACAGACGGGTATGGCAGAGGCCCTGACGGGCGGACTGGCTTGACGGAGATACAGGCAGGCAGACGGGCGCGGCTGGCACTCAGGCAGACAGGCGGGCACGGCTGGCACTTGCAGACAGGACTGATACTCTGGTAGGAACTGGTATTCAGATGGATGTGTGGAAACAGGTAAGAACCTGTTCAGACTGGAGAATATAAAGGAACAGGTAGAGACCTGTAGGGAAAGTTGCAGAATTAAGATAAAGCAAGAGTGGAAGAAAAGCTGAATAGCAGGAGGCGGAGTACGAGTAGAAGGTGGAGCTATGAGCAGAGAAGGAGAAGGCAGAGCAGAGAGTAGAGAAGGAGAAGGCAGAGCCAAGGACGGAGCCAAGAGCAGAGATGCTGGAGGCGGAGCCAAGAGCGGGGACGCTGGAGGCGGAGCCAAGAGCGGGGACGCTGGAGGCGGAGCCAAGAGCGGAGACGCTGGAGGCGGAGCCAAGAGCTAAAGACGTAGAACCGCAAGGAGCGGTGCCAGGTGGAACCGCAAGGAGCGGAGCCGTAGAGCAAAGCCACAGAGAGCGGAGCAAGGTCAGAGAGCAGAGCTGAGAGAAAAGCTGAGAGACACAGAGCCACAGGTTGTGGTAGAACTGAGCAGAGAGAAGCAGAGCCACAGACAGTGGCAAACAGAGCAGAAAGATAAGGCGGAGGTACACACAGCTGAGTGGGAAATGACTAATGACAAAGAAGGAGCAGGGACGGACATAGACCAGAGTACAGACAGGCACGGACACGGATACACAAACAGAACACAGATGAATGCAAACTGAGGGGAATAGTTTGTTCAGGCATCCTCCAATGGGTGAGGATGCCTTAAGTATCAGAGGCCTCAAGGCTATTGGCCAGAAGCACCTTAGGGAGGTGCACACAGTCTCAATAAGAATCCGGAGTGGCTGGCGCCACCCCCCTATGCACACAGCCAGGAAGTGTACACAGAGCAGGCCGCCATGAAGCACATGGCATGGAACCAGCAGCAGACAGATCTCACAGCATGGCACTGGGTGAGTGAGTAGATGTAACAGGCAGGTGGGGAATGGAAGGCCATGCAGTGATGCCGGCAGGGTTGTTACACCACACATGCACAAACTAACACCGTGGATGCCCAAACTAATGCCGCACATGCACAAAGTAACGCCGCACATGCACAATCTAATGCAGCACATACGCAAACTTAGGCAGCGCATGCACGAACTAATGCCGCTCATGCGCAAACTAATGCCACTCATGCACAAACTAACGCTGCACGTGCACAAACTAATGCCGTGCATGCCCAAACTAATGCCGCACATGAACAAACTAATGATGTGCATGCACAAACTATCACCATGCATGCACAAACTAACACCGCGCATGCACAAACTAACGCAGCGCATGCACAAACTAATGCCGTTCATGCACAAACGAATGCCGCTCATGCCCAAAATAATGCCACGCATGCAAAAACTAATGCCGCACATGCATAAACTAACGCTGCTCATGCCAAAACTAACACCGCAAATGCACAAACTAATGCCGTACATGCAGAAAATGCCACACTTGTGCAAACTAACACCACGTGCATAATATGCACTCTCTATATATGATTCATGTGTGTCTCCCACAGGAACATTTCTGGAGCGTGGACAAGACTGAGAATAAAATTCCCCCAAACCTTATCCTACAAATATGGGACAATGACAAATTCTCTTTTGATGACTATTTGGGTAAGAAACTAAGTAACATGGGCAGTGATATAACATTGAATGAAGCCGGGGCTCCGGACCAGACTCCTTTCCAGCATACAGTGCTTAATACGGGCAACATATCAGCTTGTTCCAAGCCTTCTTGTGGCTCTAACTTGTGTCCTGTGACAATATAGTTGACCCTTGGAGCTTAGTTTACTTCAGTTATCTTGGAGCATTGGTGTTAGACTCCACGGAGGACAACATTGAAATGATGACGCCAATGGTTTTGAGTATTCTGACAGCAATATTTCCATGGCTTATGGAGATCCAGTTGGTGCAGGCAATGATTCTTGGCAAAACATGTAAATTAATTCTCGGATGAAAAAAAAGTCTCATTAGTGTGTAGAAACCTTTAGGCACTCCTTTCTGGAGAAGTGCTAGTCTTAAAAGGCTTGTACCAGGATTGCAACAAAATCGCTTGGGATTCCAGTACTCGGACCCCCATGGATCATGAGAAAGGTGGTTCCAAGCGCCCTGCTTGAATGTTGTGGCAATGGGGCATGTGCAATGTTTCTCCATTCAATGTCTCCGGGACTAATGGAGGTCATGACTGCCGCACTTATCTGTCCCATAGGCAATGAACGGAGCAGCAGTGGGCATGTTTTATAGGGTCTATTCAACCAGGGGACTCAGGACCCTTCTCAGGAGTGGGACAAGAAATATCACCTTTTTTGGAAATGTTGGTAGCACTTCTTTAATTGACATATTGACCATAATTTGGGGCAAGGTGGGCAGAGACTAGTTCATTCATTTGATGAGGTTACCGAGGATAGAGCCATGTATGATGGGGCCTCATGGAAGCGGTAGGTGGAACTCAAAGACTAGAACGGATCTCTATGCGGTTCTTGGGTCCTCTGGTTGTGCATGTGACTTTACTATAGCCTGGAGAAGTTTCTAAGTTGGCCATAAATGGGTTAAATGTAAGATTTTTTATGATATTTCTTCTATCTGTATTTGGAGGCCATCTTGCTTTTTTCACTTTTGTATGAGGTAGGAAGGGGTGTTTTGATCTCGCGCTCTTTCATCTGCCATCTCTCAGAGAATGGAAGGGATTGTTCTCCGCATGCGAAGCCCATTACATGGCGTTCCAGTATGACATCAGGAAGCCGGTTTACTTTACCGTTGGGAAGAGGAGAGGGCTGTGTGATTGAACGAGGCTCCGGAGGCACACAACGTGTGGCTTTTGCTGACAGAAGCTCCTTTAATGGCTCGGCCAACTTTTCTTACGCTATGACCGCTGCCTACCATGAAAAAGACAGGCATTTTTTATGGGAAGCCGTGCCGACGGGATCCAGCACACATCTGGTTTATGTAGAGCAGCTTATGTGAAGTTGCTTTGAGATTCAACCAAGAAATCAGCGCAGGAACAATATCAAATGTTAATTCCGAGCTAAAGTGATTGTAATTGAGGTTTCTCTAAACAATGGCATCACCGCCTGCTTCCCTTTTATCGTCTCCGGAGCCAGAGCAACGTCCGGGCGCCGCAGTTGCATTTTGCCATAGAGAAGTAGGGGGACAAAGGTGAGCAGAAGGGGGCATAGCATGGAGGGGCCCAGAGAGAGATTTATAGTAGGGTCCCGCAGCTGGTGCCACCACAACTTTACAACTTCCATGCCAGGGTGGCTTATGTTTTGGGTGGTCTTCCAGCCTATTATCTCTGTGTAAGTCACATCTTCTAAGTCAGATGTTCTTGGGCTCTTCGCGGGCCGTTGGGCTTAGGTGAATCGTGGTTAGCTTTTTCACCTATATTCATTGTAAGGCTGCTATTTCACTGTCCATTGGAGGGACAGTATATATCAGGATGCTTTCCTGACGTGCACCTCCAGTGGATGTCATGGTCTTGGTCATCAGCTTCTGCATAGAACAAAGCTGCAGATTAATCTATGTCAAACAACAAGAAAAGAGTGATACAGATGTAACCCAGCCCAATAAAGACCATGTCAGTAAATGGAAGTCTAGCGATACTTTAGCACATTCACCGCACGCGCCTTGTAAATTCACCCCAACGGTTGTCAGAAGAGCCTACTCAACGTCTTATGTTTGTATATATGGTGAAATACTCTACAGTAGTGACTTACTGGAAATACATAAATCTCTTTTATCTATCCAGGTTCTGTACAGCTGGATCTGAACCGGATGCCAAAACCTGCCAAAATTGCTGAAAAATGCAGCTTGGACCTGCTGGATGAGTCAATTTCAGCTGGAAACGTTGTTTCTCTGTTTGAGCAGAAGACAGTGAAGGGCTGGTGGCCATGTGCGGGTCTGGACGGAGACCAGAAGTTCCTTGCTGTAAGGGTTCACAAAGGGGTTGACCAGTTTACCAAAAACATTTTTATATCCTTTGCTTGAGAATACTGAGTTCACAAAGGTGGAGGAGCCCATATCCATATCCAGAACGGTTGCCAGTTGAAGTTTGTGGCAACCAGTAGCCACCTCATGAGGTTGGATGGGGATCCCGAAGGTTGAATTTACCAGATATTTCTGTTTTATTGTATGCAAGTGATAGTGCCCCATAACCTACTCTGTCCACAGAGTCTGGGCCTAACCATGCTGTAAATGTAGGACGTTTCCACTATAGCAGTAGGAGGCATGATGGAGGAAATATTTGGTGGCTTCAGAGTAAAAAAAGAAAGAATCTAAAAACTTCAAAAATTGTAAAGCTACAATTCATATTCCGTCTGTGTAATGGGAGGAAGGTGGAGGGAGATGTTGAGAAGCAAACAGTCCATGAGTTCAATGAAGCAAAGACCAATACGCCATACATGGAGAGGTGGCCCTAGGTACCTTATGATGTATCAGTCGTCAGTTCATTATTTTTAGTGGACTGCTATCTGTACTGATACACAATAATCACAATCTTACTGTCTTTCAGGGGAAGATAGAAATGACTTTGGAGATCATCAATGAACAAGAGCATGAGGAGCGGCCGGCAGGGCATGGCCGAGATGAACCAAATATGAACCCCAAGCTGGAGGACCCCAAGTAAGAATAGTCACTTTTCTTATCATGACATTGTAACAAGAGATCTAAGGAGCTTTGTATCTTCTCTATGAAACCTTATGGCCTCTTCAATCTGGGAATGGGGTAAAGATCATCTTTCACCTTGAATGTAATCTATTTTAGATGGAGGCTGTGGTCCTTTAAATGTCTATTCCAATGCAGCAGAGGCAAAGCTTTCTCTGAAAGCAGTCTGGAAGATGGTACAATTAGGGCTGGTGGCTCAGTAATGCCACCGGTCTGATTTATCAATCATCAGGAGTACATCGCCCCATGGCAAGCAGGATGCAAAGGAGCGGTGCTCTTCTGATGACTGAAAGCCAGATGACCTCATTAAGGAAAGCTTAGAGTAGCCTATTGGGACAATCATCAGCCAAACTGGGTAATTGGTGAAATAGTTGATTCGATGTGGCCAAGTATTACATGGGTGACCATTCACTCATGCAGCTTGTTTTATCACATTGTGTACGTACCAATATCAATATCAGAGGGTGAGTTCAACATCCAGACGTCCACCACTATCAGCTAATATTTGAAAAAGAACTGTTTTTCATTTTGATGTAGTCTCACACGGATTATTACATGGGAAAATATGCAAATTATCTCAACTACAGAAGGAAGAAATCTATCTCTCTAGATCTCATACAGGTAGCCACCCTGTAAGTCAATTTCTAAAACATACGGTATGTATAAATAGGGATAGTAGTCACATTTGACATCCATCTAGAGACACCTTTATTGAAGGTCATGCATAGACATCCATCTGTAGATACCTTTTTGGTGGTCATGTCTAGACATCCATCTGTGAACATCTTTTTTGGCAGTTATGTCTAATCTTTCATCTGTAAACACCTTTTTTTGGCAGCCATGTGTAGTCTTCCATCTGTATACACCTTTTTTTGGAGGTTATGCCTAAACGTCCATCAGTAGACACCCGTAGATACCTTTTTGTTCATCATGGTTAGAAATCCATATTTAGATACCTTTTTGAAGGTCATGTCTAGACATCCTTCTGTAGACACTTTTTTTGCAGGTCATGACTAGAAGCCAATCTGTTCACACCGTTTCTGGCAGCCATGCCTAGACATTAATGATGAGCGAAGGGTCTCGGGTGTAATCAGAGTATCTTGGGTTCACGCGAAAGATATGTTTGAGTCCCTGCTCCTGCATGTTTTGCGGCCGCTAGACAGCTGCAACACGTGGGGAATTTCTAACAAACAAGTAATCCCTGTATGTGTTGCGGCTTTCGCACATCACTACTAGACATCTAACTGTAGACACGTTTTTGGCAGCCAAACCTAGACATCCATCTGTAGACACTTTTTAAGGCAGTCATGAAAAGACATCCATGCCTTTAAGTAAATCTGTTCACACCGTTTTTAGCAGTCATGTCTAGATGTCCATCTGTAGACACAACTTTTTTTTGTGGTCATGTCTAGACATTCATCTGTAGATGCTTTTTTTGGAGGTCATGCCTAGACATCCATCTGTAGACACTTTTTTGGCAGTCATGTCTAGTCTTCCATCTGCAGAAATCTTTTTTGTTGGGCATGTCCATCTGTAGATGCTTTTTTTGGATTTCATGCCTCCACATTCATCTGTTGACACTGTTTTTGGCAGACATGATTAAATATCCATTTGTAGACACCTTTTTTTTGGAGGTCATGCCTAGACATTCCTCTATAGGCGCCCTCTCTGACGATGATGACTAGATGTTTATCTGTAGAAACTTTATTTTGGTGATCGTGACCTTCATCAGCAGTTAGTTCCCTCTGGTGGGTCTGGAGAGTGTTTCTGATGGAGAGAAATATTGAAATTAGCTGACTTCAAGAGGAAAGAAAATTCTCTAGTTTTACCAATGGGTCAGACATTGACTACCAGGGTCACTCCTTGTAGGTGGCGCTAGTGAGCTCTTTCCTTCCCATCCACCTGCTATTTTGCATACTTTTTCCTATGAAGCATTGTCTATAAAACTCTTTACACCAACTGGTTCTCTTAATGGAACTTTAAGGTAGTAGAGATAGGATAAGCCAAAAAATATGAAAACCCGAAAGAAAAAAGTCACCACAAATCGGATAATATTGATCATATTTTAACACATTAACACAAAAATATATATACATTTGGTGAAGTAAATACAATCTGGTTTCAGGCGCCCGGAGACCTCGTTCTTGTGGTTTACATCTCCGTACAAGACTCTGAAGTACATCCTGTGGAGGAGATACAGATGTCTCATCCTCATGTTCTTCATTCTCTTCATCTTGCTGCTGTTCCTTGGAATCTTCGTTTACTCGTTCCCGGTAAGAAGCTGTTTTCCTGCTAAGATGCCATCATTGATACAGTACAGTGAGAAGACAGTAGCTGCCATCAGTTATTAATGTTATGTACTCATAGCTATTTAAGAGGAGACATCAGTTTGGTCTAACACCGTACAGATAGACTGAGAAAAATATATGGATATCGGAGGTCCGGTCACTGGATACCCCCATACTGAAACTAGGGGCCCCACGTTCCCGTGGTCATCTCCATGTCATTCACACAGAGGACTTTGATACCTCAGTTCTTGGGATCAGTGGTGATTCCAATGGTTGGAGGCACAGTAGTCATACCTCCATCACCTATCCTGTAGATAGCTGATAAAGAACTTTGAAGAAATCTGTTTTTATCTGGGGAAAAATTTAATAAGCCTTCATCCATATTTGTTTATCACCTCCATATTTAGGCAAATCCTTTGGCTAGGTCAACATTTCATATATTCAGTTGGTGTCCTATACGAAAGGTAAGGACATCCATATTCCTAACCCAGAAAATCCCTCTAAACTTGGCACTGATCTGATGTTTGGAAGATCTTTGGCAATGCCTTACTATGCCTCTTGGGATTTGTGTATCCTGGTGATGTAATCCGTTTATAGTTCATGACGTACATTATACTTAGAGTTATATATTATATATTGCTTGTAGTATTACTTTGGAACTGATCCCTTTTCCGCTCAACGCTTATCTACAATCCGTGTACATCAATGTTGCGTCCTCCTTCTTTTCTAGGATGTCTGAACCAGTTGTTTTTATACTTCCTGGTTTGTTTGGTTAGGCATCTTGCCATCTAGATGGAGATTTTTATCTGAAGATAAGAAAATGATCTTTTATACAAGTCTACGTTGAATTCAAAGTCCATGAGTTCAGGTCCATGCTGTATAATCTCCTCTATGGTACTGCTTGTCTCAACCCTGTGGAAGATTACTGCTCAGCACTGTTGTATAATGTCCTCCATGCTTCTTCTTTCTCTGAACATGTACTACATAGAGGAGGAATCCCTCATGTCTGTGTGTGCTGTGAATGGGAGACAGCTAGTCTCCATCCACTAGCTCAGAGACAACTGAGTATTGGAGACAAAGAATAAAGAGGTGAAAAATACAGTAAACAAGTGATATAATGGGTAGAAATTGTGTTATTCTTCAGGTGTACACAACAACTCAGTCTGAAGAGTCACCTGAAACATGAAGAGGTTTCCCAGCTTATACAAATTATGGCTAAACATTCATTAAATAATAATTTACCAATCCTTTCCTATTGGATTGGATCTGGTGCCCCTATATTCTGGTAACCACTCCAGTTCCAGGCCTCTACTTCTGTTCCTCCAATTCCAGGCCTCTACTTCTGTTCCTCCAATTCCAGGCCTCTACTTCTGTTCCTTCAGTTCCAGGCCTCTACTGCTGTTCCTCCAGTTCCAGGCCTCTGCTGCTGTCCCTCCAATTCCAGGCCTCTACTGCTCTTCCTCTAGTTCCAGGCCTCTACTGCTGCTCCTCCAGTTCAAGGCCTCCACTGCTGTTTCTCCAGTTCCAGGCCTCTATTTCTGTTCCTCCAGTTCCAGGCCTCTACTCCTGTTTCTCCAATTCCAGGCCTCTACTGCTGTTCCTCCAGTTCCTGGCCTCTACTGCTGTTCCTCCAGTTCCAGGTCTTTACTGCTGTTCCTCCAATTCCAGACCTCTACTGCTGTTCCTCGAGTTTCAGGCCTCTACTTCTGTTCCTCCAATTCCAGGCCTCTACTGCTGTTCCTCCACCAGGCCTCTACTGCTGTTCCTCCAGTTCCAGGCCTCTATTGCTGTTCCTCCAGTTCCAGGCCTCTACTGCTGTTCCTCCAGTTCCAGGCCTCTACTGCTGTTCCTCCAGTTCCAGGCCTCTACTGCTTTTTCTCCAGTTCCAGGCCTCTACTTCTGTTCCTTCAGTTCCAGGCCTCTACTTTTGTTCCTCCAATTCCAGGCTTCTACTGCAGTTCCTCCAGTTCCAGGCCTCTACTGCTGTTCCTCCAGTTCCAGGCTTCTACTTCTGTTCCTTCAGTTCCAGGCCTCTACTTCTGTTCCTTCAGTTCCAGGCCTCTACTTTTGTTCCTCCAATTCCAGGCTTCTACTGCTGTTCCTCCAGTTCCAGGCTTCTACTTCTGTTCCATCAGTTCCAGGCCTCTACTGCAGTTCCTCCAGTTCCAGGCCTCTACTGCTGTTCCTCCAGTTCCAGGCCTCTACTTCTGTTCCTCCAGTTCCAGGCCTCTACTGCTGTTCCTCCAGTTCCAGGCCTCTACTTCTGTTCCTCCAGTTGCAGGCCTCTACTGCTGTTCCTCCAGTTCCAGGCCTCTACTGCTGTTCCTCCAGTTCCAGGCCTCTACTTCTGTTGCTTCAGTTCCAGGCCTCTACTTCTGTTCCTTCAGTTCCAGGCTTCTACTTCTGTTCCTCCAATTCCAGGCCTCTACTGCAGTTCCTCCAGTTCTGTACTCATCACATTTTGTGTGCCAACGCTTGACCACTATTGGACCGCAGCTCTATTTATAAACAGAGAAGGGGTTGGTTTATGTATTGAAATTAGGTCAATACAAAAATACAGGAGAATGACCCAAATCAGGTTGGTTTTCTGCACTTTCCTTCCCATCTACCATGAATAGGAAGTACGGAGAGTGAACAAGTGTTGAGCTCTGCATACCTGACATTGGCAGGATGGAGAACATCAATGAGTACCATCCACCATTTCAGTCCCAATTTTTTAGCAAGAAGCCATCTCTTTCTGCCATGTGAGTATGCACAATTATTAAGATCTACAATTTTTTCTCTTTCAGAACTACGCTGCTATGAAACTGATGAAGCCGTTCAGTTAAACTGCTGCAGAGCGAGTGTGTGCTGACCACTACTGTGCACAACGTGGAACCTCAGTCCTGGAAACCCCTGTGACACTGCTGTGCGGAATGTATTATAGACATAAGCCCACCTAACAGATATCCACCACGTGAACTACAAGTATTTATATGATGTAGAGTCCCTCAGCATCGCAGCTTATTGAAAATGAGCAAGGTCAACCACAACCTCATCATCCAGGTTTCCATAAATGTCAAGATTTCCATAAAATTATGGAAAAATTTGGAGTTGACCACCACCTGCTTGCTCACATGTTCCATGTTATTCTGCCTAGTATCTATACCCAGTATACAGGTGAAAGTATTAGTAGGTCATTGCACGAATAATTCTTCAATGCATATTTCTTTTTCATTGTAGCAGGTCTTGAGGTGGTTGCTACCTTTACAGCCCGTAGTGCTGTGCCCTTGCCCCCCACCGGTCTCTAATATTAACGTTATAGGATCAATGAGATTTAATTAGAGAAAAAAATGGTGTCATGAAGCTGCGGTCATCTGTAACAATAATTTGCTTTCCTCCGAGTTATGTGTTAGAGCGGCCAACAATGTTGGAAGTGGCAGTGCCCGAGGATGTAGTCTCCCCAGCTCTGGTTGTCCACCAATGTGGCCACCATGAGATCATTGTCCGACTTGACAATGTGACTGAGATCAAGGCCAGTGTAAACCATTGAGAGTCATCTTCTGCCAAAATACTTCTTCTAAGTGTAGACTATTGACATGGCCAGGTTGATATGCCGAGGTTGGGCCAAGCCTTCCTTCTCTCTGGCCACAAGTTTAATAGAAATTCTTCCTTGAGACAAAGACCTGAGTAATGTGAAACAGATTGGTTGCTAGTGATTCAGAGTCTGACAATCCAGTCAGTAAAGTCAGAACTTTTGGCCATTAATCCTTACCGACTGCTAAATTAATCCAAACTAGATTGGCTCCATGCCGCTCCAAATCTCGATTTCTGTTATCAATGACATTTTTAGTTGAAGTACATCAATGTTGAGATCATCGTTGGCCAACGAATGACTCTACAGTAGAAACTCAACATTTCCATGGCTGAAGCTGCCATCTTGCCATGATCTATGACTTAATAGTTGGCATGTTTCATCACTTATCATATTATAGTATTATTATATCAGATATAAATATATTATCGATCATTTCCGAAGCCTTTACATACAATACAGCATGTGATTCTTCATCCCATAGATTTTATATTTTCTTCACTGTGCCTTATAGACTGTGCCCGTCTATCTTCCACGCTTAGCTCTCATTATATACATTTTATTAGGCTTTATACCTCGAGTTTACATGTAGTGATGCAGTTTGCAGTGTTGTTGTTCATTTCAGCTACAGTGACTGTTACAATATCTCAGGAAGGAGTTGTGATTTGCTAATATGATTAGTATTAGACTACTTTTTACATTTTCATGTGCCGTTATGCTGCACTTTACATAGATGTTTTATTCTTAAAGTTCTTCCATAAGGTCTTTACATACAGATTGCCAGAAATAATCATCAACAATGCAAAGGAATGGGCAGTTTCATCAATTCTTTTGGCGTCTATAGAAATGAAGCCTGTTGGCAGTTCCTAATAATAAAGACCTTCTGCATTCTAGATGTCCAGAATCAAGAGCCCAAGTCCATCCCAAGCTGCAGGAATAAAATGTCTTGGTGACAGCAATCAACAAAGTAAGATCAGTCTGAACTGAATCCATGGTAATAAGAAGAAAATGCGGCAGCACTCACCGATCTTTGTGTGGTCCAAGTCCTTTATTCAAGACAGTTAAAACAACAGCATTTTCACGGCTCGGGGGGGGTAGAAACGATAGGGAGGTGAGCAGGGATAGACGACGGCCGTTTCGCGCCTACAACAGCGCTTCCACGGGTCTCCTGTTGTAGGCGCGAAACGGCCGTCGTCTATCCCTGCTCACCTCCCTGTCGTTTCTACTCCCCGGAGCCGTGAAAATGCTGTTGTTTTAACTGTCTTGAATAAAGGACTTGGACCACACAAAGATCGGTGAGTGCTGCCGCATTTTCTTCTTATTACCATGGATTTGCTGCTTGTTTTCATGCGAGCACCTCCGCTCTGAGGAACGGGCTCTCCTATCGCACCACATGTGGATTGTGGCTGGCACTGATGTATGGTTGTGCAGCTCTACTTTTTTCTTGTTTGAACAGTCCGAATTGTATGACATAGTCAGTTTATCCCACGGCATCAATATAGTCAGAATCATCTGATTCATTTTCATCAACAAAGTCAGATCTGCCAGACCTAAGCTTTGTCTTCAGTTTCTCCCTGAAGTGAGGTCAGCCCAACTCATGTTTTGCCTGTAGTTTCTTTTGGGATATCAAGAAAGTTCTGGTAGATCATCCTGAAACAATTTCTCCCACGATTTCTTCTAGGGGCATCAAGAAATTATGATCAGCCAGTCCTAAGTTTTGCCTTTGGCTTATTACAGGACACGAACAAGGTTGGATCATGCTAATTCAATTCTAGCCTTCTGCTTTTTCTGGGGCATCAATAAAAGTCTAAACAGCAGTACTCAAGTTTCTCCTTTGGCTTCTTCTGGGGCATCTAGTAAGGAAGATCATCTGGACTCGAGTTTATCTCCCTAGGCTTCTTCTGGGGGTATCAGCAAGAAAAAATATATCGTATATACGTTTTTAAAAATAAACTCTAGTTTGTGGGTATACATTATTTACACTTAAATTTCCTCTGATCTCGGAGGAGCTCTTCTGTGTTTTTGGGCTACTTCTTTTGTTGGACAATATAAGACATGCAGAGAGACATCGGGGCATTGCTTCTGGCCGAGTGCAGTTCAGATTTTATTCCTAGAGCCTGGGATGGTCTTGGACTCTTGGTTATGCACCTTCGATGAAGAGATAGAAATAGAGGTTTTCCAGGATGCGTCCAAATTTTAAATTGGGGGGAGCTGAAGTATCATTCACAGCCTCAACACAATGTATGGTGCTGTGTCAAGAAGGATAAAAAACAGAATTAAAGTCCCCAAAACGCCTTTAAAGCATAACAAAAACATAAAGAGTTTTGAGAAAGTCTCCTGTAGACATTTCATCTCCCCGTTGCTCACGTAAAACTGCCCTCTTTGCATTTTTCATGATGTTTGGAAAACCTAAAAAGCCTTGGATTGTATCAGAATATCAACTAGGCGGTCTAGTATGTAACCACGCGACAGTATTATACATGCGTCATTTGTGTTTGTTTTCTCATATTGTAAGAACTTTTGGGATTTTGATTATAAATGTATTATTTTGCAATGAAAAGCCTTATGTTTCACTGAAGTCCCTTTTATCTCAGTACTAACAGGGAGGAGGAATAATATTGATCAAAATAAGGGACAATATGTGAATGCAATAAAATGGATTGAAATCTCTGTAATTACGGAGAAATGTTTGTCTGTTTGTTCTTTGAGTGACTGTAATGGGGGGGCTCTAACCTCAGCATATAGGACAGGTTTCACGAGCCATCAGGGAGAATTAAGGGTCAAGTAAGCACTACAATGAACTCCCTTCGCCATACTCCCGGACTGCTAAAGATTAGTGCCCACCTCCAGAGAAGACACAAAAAAATGTAATCTACCCTCCTTTTTTATCCACCCGGTGCCAAGAAACAAAACTAATCTCATACCTCCCCAACTATAGATCAGGGATCATTTCATACTTACTAGAAGTTAAAGACTATCATCTATTCCACCCACGGGACACCTGAGGATGTTACCGACCCACAGAGTGGACAGCACCAGTGTCCCAGTGGTGGACCCCCAGGAATAAGCACGTTATCCATTATCCTTTATTTTACTGTAGACATATGAGGCTTTGCTGGCCATAAGGGAAAAAAATCCAGAAAAAGGGAAATTCAACTCCTTCGCTCAATCTCTGTGTTCCAAGAAATATAACCCATTTATTTACACGAGGAAATATAACCCATTCACTAACACCAGGAAATATAACCCATTCACTAACACCAGGGACTATAACCCATTCACTAACACCAGGAAATATAACCCATTCACTAACACCAGGAAATATAACCCATTCACTAACACCAGGAAATATAACCCATTCACTAACACCAGGGACTATAACCCATTCACTAACACCAGGAAATATAACCCATTCACTAACACCAGGGACTATAACCCATTCACTAACACCAGGAAATATAACCCATTCACTAACACCAGGGACTATAACCCATTCACTAACACCAGGGACTATAACCCATTCACTAACACCAGGGACTATAACCCATTCACTAACACCAGGAAATATAACCCATTCACTAACACCAGGGACTATAACCCATTCACTAACACCAGGGACTATAACCCATTCACTAACACCAGGGACTATAACCCATTCACTAACACCAGGAAATATAACCCATTCACTAACACCAGGAAATATAACCCATTCACTAACACCAGGGACTATAACCCATTCACTAACACCAGGAAACATAACCCATTCACTAACACCAGGAAATATAACCCATTCACTAACACCAGGAAATATAACCCATTCACTAACACCAGGGACTATAACCCATTCACTAACACCAGGGACTATAACCCATTCACTAACACCAGGAAATATAACCCATTCACTAACACCAGGAAATATAACCCATTCACTAACACCAGGAAATATAACCCATTCACTAACACCAGGAAATATAACCCATTCACTAACACCAGGAAATATAACCCATTCACTAACACCAGGAAATATAACCCATTCACTAACACCAGGAAATATAACCCATTCACTAACACCAGGAAATATAACCCATTCACTAACACCAGGAAATATAACCCATTCACTAACACCAGGGACTATAACCCATTCACTAACACCAGGAAATATAACCCATTCACTAACACCAGGGACTATAACCCATTCACTAACACCAGGAAATATAACCCATTCACTAACACCAGGGACTATAACCCATTCACTAACACCAGGAAATGTAACCCATTCACTAACACCAGGGACTATAACCCATTCACTAACACCAGGAAATGTAACCCATTCACTAACACCAGGAAACATAACCCATTCACTAACACCAGGGACTATAACCCATTCACTAACACCAGGAAATGTAACCCATTCACTAACACCAGGGACTATAACCCATTCACTAACACCAGGGACTATAACCCATTCACTAACACCAGGAAATATAACCCATTTATTTACACGAGGAAATATAACCCATTCACCAACACCAGGAAATGTAACCCATTCACTAACACCAGGGACTATAACCCATTCACTAACACCAGTAAACATAACCCATTCACTAACACCAGGGACTATAACCCATTCACTAACACCAGGAAATGTAACCCATTCACTAACACCAGGGACTATAACCCATTCACTAACACCAGGGACTATAACCCATTCACTAACACCAGGAAATATAACCCATTCACTAACACCAGGGACTATAACCCATTCACTAACACCAGGAAACATAACCCATTCACTAACACCAGGGACTATAACCCATTCACTAACACCAGGAAATGTAACCCATTCACTAACACCAGGGACTATAACCCATTCACTAACACCAGGGACTATAACCCATTCACTAACACCAGGAAATATAACCCATTCACTAACACCAGGGACTATAACCCATTCACTAACACCAGGAAACATAACCCATTCACTAACACCAGGGACTATAACCCATTCACTAACACCAGGAAATATAACCCATTCACTAACACCAGGAAATATAACCCATTCACTAACACCAGGGACTATAACCCATTCACTAACACCAGGAAACATAACCCATTCACTAACACCAGGGACTATAACCCATTCACTAATACCAGGAAATATAACCCATTCACTAACACCAGGGACTATAACCCATTCACTAACACCAGGAAATATAACCCATTCACTAACACCAGAAAATATAACCCATTCACCAACACCAGGAAATATAACCCATTCACTAACACCAGGGACTATAACCCATTCACTAACACCAGGAAATATAACCCATTCACTAACACCAGGGACTATAACCCATTCACTAACACCAGGGACTATAACCCATTCACTAACACCAGGAAACATAACCCATTCACTAACACCAGGGACTATAACCCATTCACTAACACCAGGAAACATAACCCATTCACTAACACCAGGGACTATAACCCATTCACTAACACCAGGAAATATAACCCATTCACTAACACCAGGAAATATAACCCATTCACTAACACCAGGAAACATAACCCATTCACTAACACCAGGGACTATAACCCATTCACTAACACCAGGAAATATAACCCATTCACTAACACCAGGAAATATAACCCATTCACTAACACCAGGGACTATAACCCATTCACTAACACCAGGAAACATAACCCATTCACTAACACCAGGGACTATAACCCATTCACTAACACCAGGAAACATAACCCATTCACTAACACCAGGGACTATAACCCATTCACTAACACCAGGAAATGTAACCCATTCACTAACACCAGGGACTATAACCCATTCACTAACACCAGGGACTATAACCCATTCACTAACACCAGGAAATATAACCCATTCACTAACACCAGGAAATATAACCCATTCACTAACACCAGGAAATATAACCCATTCACTAACACCAGGAAATATAACCCATTCACTAACACCAGGAAATATAACCCATTCACTAGCACCAGGAAATATAACCCATTCACTAATACCAGGGACTATAACCAAGTCACTAACACCAGGGACTATAACCAATTCACTAACACCAGGAAATATAACCCATTCACTAACACCAGGGACTATAACCCATTCACTAATACCAGGAAATATAACCCATTCACTAACACCAGGAAATATAACCCATTCACTAATACCAGGGACTATAACCAATTCACTAACACCAGGGACTATAACCAATTCACTAACACCAGGAAATATAACCCATTCACTAACACCAGGGACTATAACCCATTCACTAACACCAGGGACTATAACCCATTCACTAATACCAGGAAATATAACCAATTCACTAACACCAGGAAATATAACCCATTCAGTAACACCAGGGACTATAACCCATTCACTAACACCAGGAAATATAACCAATTCACTAACACCAGGGACTATAACCCATTCACTAACACCAGGAAATATAACCAATTCACTAACACCAGGGACTATAACCCATTCACTAACACCAGGAAATATAACCAATTCACTAACACCAGGGACTATAACCCATTCACTAACACCAGGAAATATAACCAATTCACTAACACCAGGGACTATAACCCATTCACTAACACCAGGAAATATAACCAATTCACTAACAACAGGGACTATAACCCATTCACTAACACCAGGAAATATAACCAATTCACTAACACCAGGGACTATAACCTGTTATGATGCGGTGGTCTAGGAGCAACATGGAACGAGCTTGATAGATAGGACAGGATGGAATACTGTGCGGTCAGTATAAAACACTACAAAAAATCCACGCAGAGTTTACAAAAAAATCTCCACACCTGACTAAAGGTGTGGAGGGTAAATCTGCTTCCCAGAGCTTCCAGCAAGACAGAATTAATTCATACTGATAACGCTGGACAAACATAGAAAGTACTGAACGGATAAGTCCACAATCTGTGAACAGAAAAGCGCAAGCAAAAACTTAGCTTTGCTGAACTGGTCAGGATAACAGGGAAATCCAAAGAGATGTGAATCCAACCAGGAACCATTTACAAGTGGCACTGGCTGAAGGAACAGCCAGGCCTAAATAGCCGAGCAGAAGAGACGATAAGTGGAGGCAGCTGATGACAGCTAACTCCAAGGAGCAGCCATACCACTTGAAACCACAAGAGGGAGCCCAAGAGCAGAACTCACAAAAGTGCCACTTACAACCACCGGAGGGAGCCCAAGAGTGGAATTCACAACAGTACCCCCCCCTTGAGGAGGGGTCACCGAACCCTCACCAGAGCCCCCAGGCCGATCAGGACGAGCCAAGTGAAATGCACGAACCAAATCGGTGGCATGGACATCGGAGGCAACAACCCAAGAATTATCCTCCTGGCCATAACCCTTCCACTTGACAAGATACTGAAGCCTCCGCCTCGAAAAACGAGAATCCAAAATCTTCTCAACCTCATATTCCAACTCTCCCTCAACCAACACCGGGGCAGGAGGGTCAACCGAGGGAACAATGGGCACCACATATCTCCGCAACAAAGATCTATGGAAAACATTATGAATGGCAAAAGAGGCTGGAAGAGCCAAACGAAAAGACACCGGATTAATAATTTCAGAAATTTTATAAGGACCAATAAACCGAGGCTTAAACTTAGGGGAAGAAACCTTCATAGGAACATGACGAGAAGACAACCAAACCAAATCCCCCACACGAAGCCGGGGACCAACACACCGACGGCGGTTAGCAAAACGTTGAGCCCTTTCCTGAGACAACGTCAAATTGTTCACCACATGAGTCCAAATCTGCTGCCGCCTGTCCACCACAGAATCAACACCAGGACAATCAGAAGGCTCAACCTGCCCAGAAGAAAAACGAGGATGAAAACCAAAATTACAAAAGAAAGGTGAAACCAAAGTAGCCGAACTAGCCCGATTATTAAGGGCAAACTCGGCCAACGGCAAGAAAGACACCCAATCATCCTGATCAGCAGACACAAAGCATCTCAAATAGGTCTCCAAGGTCTGATTAGTTCGCAAAGTTTGGCCATTAGTCTGAGGATGAAACGCCAAAGAAAAAGACAAATCAATGCCCATCCTAGCACAAAAGGCCCGCCAAAATCTAGAGACAAACTGAGAACCTCTGTCAGAGACAATATTCTCAATATTGCCATGCAAACGAACCACATGCTGAAAAAATAATGGAACCAGATCTGAGGAGGAAGGCAACTTAGGCAAAGGTACCAGATGGACCATTTTAGAGAACCGGTCACAAACAACCCAGATAACAGACATCTTCTGGGAAACAGGAAGATCCGAAATAAAATCCATGGAAATATGCGTCCAGGGCCTCTCAGGGACCGGCAAAGGCAAAAGCAACCCACTAGCACGGGAACAGCAAGGCTTGGCCCGGGTGCAAGTCCCACAGGACTGCACAACAGCACGCACATCGTGCGACAAGGAAGGCCACCAAAAGGACCTAGCAACCAAATCTCTGGTACCAAAAATCCCAGGATGACCAGCCAACACTGAACAATGAACCTCAGAAATAACCTTACTTGTCCATCTATCAGGAACAAACAGCTTCCCCACTGGACAGCGGTCAGGCCTATCAGCCTGAAATTCCTGAAGCACCCGCCGCAAATCAGGGGAGATAGCAGAAAGAATCACCCCCTCCTTAAGAATGCCAACCGGCTCAAGGACTCCAGGAGAATCAGGCGAAAAACTCCTAGAGAGGGCATCAGCCTTAACATTCTTAGATCCCGGAAGATACAAGACCACAAAATCAAAACGGGAGAAAAACAGGGACCATCGAGCCTGTCTAGGATTCAGCCGCTTGGCCGACTCGAGGTAAATCAGATTCTTATGATCGGTCAGGACCACAACGCGGTGTTTAGCTCCCTCAAGCCAATGTCGCCACTCCTCAAACACCCACTTCATAGCCAACAACTCCCGATTGCCGACATCATAATTGCGTTCCGCAGGCGAAAACTTTCTGGAAAAATAAGCACACGGTTTCATCAAAGAACCATCAGACACCCTCTGAGACAAAACGGCCCCTGCCCCAATCTCAGAAGCGTCGACCTCAACCTGAAAAGGAAGAGAAACATCCGGCTGACGCAACACAGGGGCAGAAGTAAATCGGCGTTTAAGCTCCTGAAAGGCCTGAACAGCCTCAGAGGACCAATTCGTCACATCAGCGCCTTTCTTCGTCAAATCAGTAAGGGGCTTAACCACACTGGAAAAGTTGGCAATGAAACGGCGATAGAAATTAGCAAAGCCCAAAATTTTTTGAAGGCCCTTCACAGATGTGGGTTGGATCCAGTCATGAATAGCTTGGACCTTAACAGGATCCATTTCTATAGACGAGGGAGAAAAAATAAAACCCAAAAAAGAGACCTTCTGAACTCCGAATAGGCACTTAGACCCCTTCACAAACAAAGCATTATCACGAAGGATCTGGAACACCATCCTGACCTGCTTCACATGAGACTTCCAATCATCGGAAAAAATCAAAATATCATCCAAATATACGACCATGAATTTATCAAGATAATTGCAGAAAATATCATGCATGAAAGACTGGAACACAGATGGAGCATTAGAGAGCCCAAATGGCATCACAAGATATTCAAAATAACCTTCAGGCGTATTAAATGCAGTTTTCCATTCGTCACCCTGTTTAATACGAACAAGATTATATGCCCCTCGGAGGTCAATCTTAGTAAACCAACTAGCCCCCTTAATCTGAGCAAACAAATCAGTAAGCAAAGGCAAGGGGTATTGGAATTTGACCGTGATCTTATTAAGAAGACGATAATCAATACAGGGTCTCAAGGAGCCATCCTTAGCAACAAAAAAGAAACCCGCTCCCAATGGTGACGAAGAGGGCCGAATATGCCCCTTCTCCAAAGACTCCTTAACATAACTCCGCATGGCGGCATGCTGTGGCACAGACAGATTGAAAAGTCGGCCCTTAGGGAACTTGCAACCAGGAATCAAGTTAATAGCACAATCACAGTCCTTGTGCGGAGGAAGGGAACTGGACTTGGGCTCATCAAATACATCCTGGAAATCCGACAAAAACTCAGGGACCTCAGAAGAGGGGGAAGAGGAAATTGACATCAAAGGAACGTCACTATGTACCCCTTGACAACCCCAACTAGTCACCGACATAGTTTTCCAATCCAGCACCGGATTATGTTCCTGTAACCATGGAAAACCCAGTACAACAACATCATGCAGGTTATGCAACACCAGAAAACGGCAATCTTCCTGATGTGCTGGAGCCATGTACATAGTCATCTGTGTCCAGTACTGAGGTTTATCCTTGGCCAAGGGTGTAGCATCAATACCCCTCAAAGGAATAGGGCTCTGCAAAGGCTGCAAGGAAAAACCGCAGCGCCTGGCAAATTCTAAGTCCATTAAGTACAGAGCAGCGCCTGAATCCACAAATGCCATGACAGAAAAGGACGACAATGAGCAAATCAGGGTCACAGATAAGAGAAATTTAGGCTGTATAGTACTAATGGTAACAGACCTAGCGACTCTCTTAGTACGCTTAGGGCAATCAGAGATAACATGAGCAGAATCACCACAGTAAAAACACAGCCTATTCTGACGTCTGAATTCCTGCCGTTCTGTTCTAGTCAAAATCCTATCACATTGCATAGGCTCAGGACTCTGCCCAGAGGACACTGCCATATGGTGCACAGCTTTGCGCTCGCGCAGACGCCGATCAATCTGAATGGCTAGAGACATAAATTCGCTCAAAGCGGCAGGCGTAGGAAAGCCCACCATAACATCTTTAAGGGCTTCAGAAAGACCTTTTCTGAAAATAGCAGCCAGAGCATCCTCTTTCCATTTAGTGAGCACAGACCATTTCCTAAATTTCTGGCAGTATAATTCTTCCGCTTCCTGACCTTGACACAAGGCCAACAGGGTTTTTTCTGCATGATCCACAGAATTAGGTTCGTCATACAATAATCCGAGCGCTTGAAAAAATGCATCAACATTCAATAATGCCGGATCCCCTGTTTCAAGAGAAAAAGCCCAGTCTTGAGGGTCACCACGCAGCAAGGATATGATGATTTTTACTTGCTGAATGGGATCACCAGAAGAACGGGGTTTCAAAGCAAAAAACAATCTGCAGTTATTTTTAAAGTTCAAAAACTTGGATCTGTCCCCAAAAAACAAATCAGGAGTAGGAATTCTAGGCTCTAAAGCCGGAGTCTGGACAACATAGTCCTGGATACTCTGTACTCTTGCAGCAAGTTGATCCACACGAGAAAACAAACCCTGAACATCCATGCCAAAGCATATATCCTGAACCACCCAGATATCAAGAGGAAAAAAAAGACAAACTAGAGCACAGAAAAAAAAATGGTTCAGAACTTTCTTTTCCTTCTTTTGAGATCAATTTAATTCATTTTTGGCCACTTGTACTGTTATGATGCGGTGGTCTAGGAGCAACATGGAACGAGCTCTGAAGGAAGTGGTAACTGTACTGACCGCAGTCCCTAAGCTCAACACAACACTAGAAGTAGCCGTGGGATGCTCCTAACTCTCCCTAGGCACCTCGTCACAGCCTAAGAGCTAACTACCCCTAAAGACAGACGCACGAAAATTATATTGCCTCAGAGAAAATCCCCAAAGGATAGATTAGCCCCCCACAAATAATGCCTGTGAGTGGAGAGGAAAAAGACATACACAGAATGAAACCAGGATGAGCACAGGAGGCCAGTCTAGCTTGATAGATAGGACAGGATGGAATACTGTGCGGTCAGTATAAAACACTACAAAAAATCCACACATAGTTTACAAAAAAAATCTCCACACCTGAATAAAGGTGTGGAGGGTAAATCTTCTTCCCAGAGCTTCCAGCAAGACAGAATTAATTCATACTGATAACGCTGGACAAACATAGAAAGTACTGAACGGATAAGTCCACAATCTGTGAACAGAAAAGCGCAAGCAAAAACTTAGCTTTGCTGAACTGGTCAGGATAACAGGGAAATCCAAAGAGATGTGAATCCAACCAGGAACCATTTACAAGTGGCACTGGCTGAAGGAACAGCCAGGCCTAAATAGCCGAGCAGAAGAGACGATAAGTGGAGGCAGCTGATGACAGCTAACTCCAAGGAGCAGCCATACCACTTGAAACCACAAGAGGGAGCCCAAGAGCAGAACTCACAAAAGTGCCACTTACAACCACCGGAGGGAGCCCAAGAGCGGAATTCACAACAATAACCCATTCACTAACACCAGGAAATATAACCCATTCACTGACACCAGGAAATATAACGCATTCACCAACACCAGGAAATATAACCCATTCACCAACACCAGGAAATATAACCCATTTATTTACACCAGGAAATATAACCCATTCACTAACACCAGGAAATATAACCCATTCACTAACACCAGGAAATATAACCCATTCACTAACACCAGGAAATATAACCCATTCACTAACACCAGGAAATATAACCCATTCACTAACACCAGGAAATATAACCCATTCACTACCACCAGGAAATATAACCCATTCACCAACACCAGGAAATATAACCCATTCACTAACACCAGGAAATATAACCCATTCACTAACACTAGGAAATATAACCCATTCACTAACACCAGGAAATATAACCCATTCACTAACACCAGGAAATATAACCCATTCACTAACACCAGGAAATATAACCCATTCACTAACACCAGGAAATATAACCCATTCACTAACACCAGGGACTATAACCCATTCACTAACACCAGGAAATATAACCCATTCACTAACACCAGGGACTATAACCCATTCACTAACACCAGGAAATATAACCAATTCACTAGCACCAGGGACTATAACCCATTCACTAACACTAGGAAATATAACCCATTCACTGACACCAGGAAATATAACCCATTCACTAACACCAGGAAATATAACCCATTCACTAACACCAGGGACTATAACCCATTCACTAACACCAGGAAATATAACCCATTCACTAACACCAGGAAATATAACCCATTCACTAACACCAGGAAATATAACCCATTCACTAACACCAGGAAATATAACCCATTCACTAACACCAGGAAATATAACCCATTCACTAACACCAGGGACTATAACCCATTCACTAACACCAGGAAATATAACCCATTCACTAACACCAGGGACTATAACCCATTCACTAACACCAGGAAATATAACCCATTCACTAACACCAGGAAATATAACCCATTCACTAACACCAGGAAATATAACCCATTCACTAACACCAGGGACTATAACCCATTCACTAACACCAGGAAATATAACCCATTCACTAACACCAGGGACTATAACCCATTCACTAACACCAGGAAATATAACCCATTCACTAACACCAGGAAATATAACCCATTCACCAACACCAGGAAATATAACCCATTCACTAACACCAGGAAATATAACCCATTCACTAACACTAGGAAATATAACCCATTCACTAACACCAGGAAATATAACCCATTCACCAACACCAGAAAATATAACCCATTCACCAATACCAGGAAATATAACCCATTCACTAACACCAGGAAATATAACCCATTCACCAACACTAGGAAATATAACCCATTCACTAACACCAGGAAATATAACCCATTCACTAACACCAGGAAATATAACCCATTCACCAACACCAGAAAATATAACCCATTCACCAATACCAGGAAATATAACCCATTCACTAACACTAGGAAATATAACCCATTCACTAACACCAGGAAATATAACCCATTCACCAACACCAGGAAATATAACCAATTCACTAACACCAGGGACTATAACCCATTCACTAACACCAGGAAATATAACCCATTCACTAACACCAGGGACTATAACCCATTCACTAACACCAGGAAATATAACCCATTCACTAACACCAGGGACTATAACCCATTCACTAACACCAGGAAATATAACCCATTCACTAACACCAGGAAATATAACCCATTCACTAACACCAGGAAATATAACCCATTCACTAACACCAGGAAATATAACCCATTCACCAACACCAGGAAATATAACCCATTCACTAACACCAGGAAATATAACCCATTCACTAACACTAGGAAATATAACCCATTCACTAACACCAGGAAATATAACCCATTCACCAACACCAGAAAATATAACCCATTCACCAATACCAGGAAATATAACCCATTCACTAACACCAGGAAATATAACCCATTCACCAACACTAGGAAATATAACCCATTCACTAACACCAGGAAATATAACCCATTCACTAACACCAGGAAATATAACCCATTCACCAACACCAGAAAATATAACCCATTCACCAATACCAGGAAATATAACCCATTCACTAACACTAGGAAATATAACCCATTCACTAACACCAGGAAATATAACCCATTCACCAACACCAGAAAATATAACCCATTCACCAATACCAGGAAATATAACCCATTCACTAACACCAGGAAATATAACCCATTCACTAACACCAGGAAATATAACCAATTCACTAACACCAGGGACTATAACCCATTCACTAACACCAGGAAATATAACCCATTCGTTAACACCAGAGACTATAGCCCATTCACTAACACTAGGAAATATAACCCATTCACTAACACCAGGAAATATAACCCAATTCACTAACACTAGGAAATATAACCCATTCACTAACACCAGGAAATATAACCCATTCACTAACACCAGGAAATATAACCCATTCACTAACACCAGGAAATATAACCCATTCACTAACACCAGGAAATATAACCCATTCACTAACACCAGGAAATATAACCCATTCACTACCACCAGGAAATATAACCCATTCACCAACACCAGGAAATATAACCCATTCACTAACACCAGGAAATATAACCCATTCACTAACACCAGGAAATATAACCCATTCACTAACACTAGGAAATATAACCCATTCACTAACACCAGGAAATATAACCCATTCACTGACACCAGGAAATATAACCCATTCACTAACACCAGGGACTATAACCCATTCACTAACACCAGGGACTATAACCCATTCACTAACACCAGGAAATATAACCCATTCACTAACACCAGGGACTATAACCCATTCACTAACACCAGGAAATATAACCCATTCACTAACACCAGGAAATATAACCCATTCACTAACACCAGGAAATATAACCCATTCACTAACACCAGGGACTATAACCCATTCACTAACACCAGGAAATATAACCCATTCACTAACACTAGGAAATATAACCCATTCACCAACACCAGGAAATATAACCCATTCACCAACACCAGGAAATATAACCCATTCACCAACACCAGGAAATATAACCCATTCACCAACACTAGGAAATATAACCCATTCACCAACACCAGGAAATATAACCCATTCACTAACACCAGGAAATATAACCCATTCACCAACACCAGGAAATATAACCCATTCACCAACACCAGGAAATATAACCCATTCACCAACACCAGGAAATATAACCCATTCACCAACACTAGGAAATATAACCCATTCACCAACACCAGGAAATATAACCCATTCACCAATACCTGGAAATATAACCCATTCACTAACACCAGGAAATATAACCCATTCACCAATACCTGGAAATATAACCCATTCACCAATACCTGGAAATATAACCCATTCACCAACACCAGGAAATATAACCCATTCACTAACACCAGGAAATATAACCCATTCACTAACACCAGGAAATATAACCCATTCACTAACACCAGGAAATATAACCCATTCACTAACACCAGGAAATATAACCCATTCACTAACACCAGGAAATATAACCCATTCACTAACACCAGGAAATATAACCCATTCACTAACACCAGGAAATATAACCCATTCACCAATACCTGGAAATATAACCCATTCACCAATACCTGGAAATATAACCTTACTCACCTTCTGAACACCAGGGATAGACTCTCGGTCACCTTCTTAGCACCAGAGAATATAACTCATTCACTAAACCCTCTGAATACCATGGAATATTATCCATTTATTTATTTTCTAGTAGAATCCATGCACTAACTGGAAACCAAAGAACACAACTAATTCACTCCATCTCTGGAGACCAGGGCTTACAACCCATTCACGCATCTTCTGGGCACCTGGAAAAATCACCCATTTACTCACCCTCCGGACACCAGGGAATGTAACCCAGTAACTCACCCTCTGGACACCGGGGAATACAATCCATTTACTCACTTGTTAGACACCATGGAATTTAGCCAATTCTTTCATACTCTGCATACCAATGAATATATTCCATTTGCTTGCTCATCCTCTGTACACCAGGAGAAATAACCAATTCATTCTCCATTTCAACACCTGAGATAAAATCTATTTGATGAACTTCTGGACACCAGGGGCCATAACTCATCCATTAACCCTCTGGACAGCAGGGAAGATAATTATCAATTCATTCACCTTTTGGAAACCAGTGAATATAACCCAATATAATATAACTCTATGGTTACCAGTGAAAATAACCCATTCACACACCCTCCGGACACAAGGGATACAAATCCAATTGGTCAACCTTTGGACACCTGGAAATATAACCCACTTTTTCATCCACTGGATATTTAGAATTATAACATTTGTTTTCACTCACTGGACAAAATATATAATCCACACTTTCACCCACTGAACATCAGGGAATATAACTCATGTTCTCATTTGTTGTATACTTGGAATTTTAACAGTTATCTTCACCCACTTTCCTAACAGAGATATGATCCAATATTTCATCCACTGGACACTAGAGAATATAATAGTTAAGACTCCTTTATCTGCCTAACCCTTATTTGAAAGCCTGGTGTGCAGATTTTGATACTGGAACTATAGGCTTCAATGTGCAATACTGATTTATTGTTACACACAAGTTTGGGCTACGGTCCCCTCGCCCCGGTCATTTCTACTCTGTTGTGCTCTGTGTCCGATTAGTGACCCCATGTGCTCCCATGTGATCGTCTGTCTTGGCCTGTATAAAGCCCACCAACACACACATCTGAGTTTTGGTATTAGGAATCTCCGTTTCATCTGTGTTCTGACTGCCTGTGGCCACCAGTGCTTCCAGTACCCGCTCCATATCCATAACTGCTTTCCAGTGTCCAATTTGTCTGCGATCCCCAATGCTTTCATTCCTTGTATCCTTCGTGACTTACCTGCTGCACCGACACCCATGACCTGTGTGTATGCCCACCTGAACTAGGGGTTTGGAGGATCCACCTCACCAGGTGAGCCAAAACATATCTACACTCCAACATTGGCTGCTCCTGTGTAATCACCGACCAATGACATCTACGATGAACTCAATGGGAGACAAGTCCGGAGACGCTGCGGCCATGGGAGCACGTTTACGCCACACAGATTACAGTAGCACAAAAACATGCAACAAGGCATTGTCGAGTTGGAAAATGGCTCCTTGGTCACATTGGAGAAATGAATGCACCACTGGTACCACCATTAATTAATTCTGTACTGCAAGTGAGTAAAGATGTCGCATATCAAGCCTAAGGCATCAACCAGTGTGTACACAAACCTTCTGAAGGTGTCTGCAGGACATTGAGCTATGAGCCAGACATTCAGCTACAAATGTCCAGTGACCTCACAAAATTCCTTTCAAATTCTGTCATGGTGCAGAGCAAGATGGAAATGGACGCTAGAATGAAGGTTCCGCTTTTGTTTTAGACGCCATCATTCCTAAAACTTGGTGTGGAGGCATGGACAATGCCATAAAGAGAACTTCATGAAGGAAGGTCCTACTCCCGGGATTATGGTGTAGGGTGGCATAATATACCATTGCCGGACCCCTCTAGAATTCATTACAGGTACATTTACATCCCAGAGTTAATTTTCTTTGGTTGTAGAACCATTGGAACGGCCATTTCTCCAAAGTTTCCAAGGAGCCTTTTTTCATCACGATATTCCTAGTCCACATGTTGCTCGTGCTACTATGAACAGCATGTGTGGCGTAAACCTGATCCCACGTTATGTGGCGTCTCTGGACTTGCCTCCCAATGAGCACATCGGGAACGTCATTGGTCAGTGATTAGAAAGGACCTACTAGCAGAGGATCTTTAAGATTTCCCCAAGTCTATTCAGCGGAGAACCTTCATCAGACGACCATTAGCAACCTCAGTGATGGCCACTGAGGCTGGAAGTGCCAGGATTTCTGCTTGTGGTGCTCATGCTACCGACTGAATAAATTGAGATGTTTTGATAATTTTATTTCCATTTTTTCATCAATCACAGATCATTAACATCTCCGTCCTGTGAGATCTCCATCATTATATGACTTTTCCTTCTTGGTGTTGCACTTTCAATGTTGGCTGTGGTAAGTCAAGTGTTACATATGGTGTCCTGTTTTACACTACTCACAATTAAGAAACATTTTCAGGTCACAGTCTACCTCCATCATCCATGACCTGTGAAGCTAAGTTGATTTGGAGACAGACTGCAGTTATAAAGTCTGGGCAAAAAAACGCTGATTCCCAGAATGCAGAAAGACTTAATTTTCTAAAATAACCCTAATTCTACTGTAAACGGAATACAAAGATATTGAAATGTCAATTTGGAGTATTTTGGGTCGTCATAACGCAGCTATTTCCCTATTATGACTGAATTACTTGCATCTCAGGCCGTAGTAAACTCCGCTGGTCTCCCTCTGACAATAGCACATAATTACAGTGGTTTCCATCGATATGTTAATGGAGACGCTTAAAAAGCTTTTCAGTGAATCATTTACATTTCAGATCCCGAAATGCACAATTACTTGTGTATGGGATAGATTAGAGTCCTTGGCTCCAAGGGAACAAAACATTTTTCATTGATATTTAAATTTATGTAATTCCTGTCCTGAGGCCCGAGGATAAGACCGAGAACCCCAGTTTAAAGGGAACGTACCATCGTATTCCCAGTCGGCTGGTATTCTGTGAAGGGCAGTAATGATGTGTGTGAGTTCGCCAAATTCATAGAAACACACAAAAAAATTTCTGGTCAATTTCCTGACCAATTCTTTTCAGCAAAAGCTGTATACATGGTTTAGTTGCGGAACACAGGATCAAAAATAAGAGACACGTGTTTGAAAATTCGATGACAGTTTAGATCAAATTTACGATATTTCAAATTTTAAAAAGTTTACAAGAATCCAAAAAAAGCTTTCGTAAAGTCTTCAAAGAGTGTCGGAGCTGGTTTTGGCCAATTGAACAGGCTCATATCTGTAATTTCTAGGTTTACCAGCTATACTAAGGGAATTAATTCTAAAATGTTTATGACTGCAGTCACTCCCCTGTGTGGTCTTTCCTCATCACCTAGCCAAATAACATGGGTGTATTAGTGAAGGTGATTATGATGAGACTTTCTCTGGTGTAGACCGCAGTAACTGCTTGTCACCAAAGGTTCATACCCACCTCTGCTACAGGAGGATACTGCTCAATATCGCAGACACATTCACACTTCTTTTCCTTTTTTTACCATTACTGGGTATGGTTTTTCTTGGTCGAAACCTTTTTTTTTGTGTTGAGAGGACATGGGTGATTATGTTTGAAGACGACATCATCGATGTGTTATCCTAGATTGCCTAGTGATGTCATGAATATTTCTCAGAAGCTGTGAAAACAAAGTTATTTAAGGTCGAAGAAGTTCTATATTTTTGGTTCCATATGTCACATTTACGAATGTGGATCACTACAGTGTCGGGAAGAGATTGGTTGGACTGGAGGGAATGGTTCTGACGGCCCACTCTTCTTTAAGTTGCATTATAGACTATTGAGAAAAATTGGCCAAAGAGGACACATCATCGTTAAGGACTAATAGGCTTACTGTGAAAGACCCTAGTGGTCGGAGGCAATATCACCTTGATTCAAATTGCCAGTGCTGTTGGGGGTGCATGATTGTGTCCATCCTTGGAGGCTCCTATGGTTCTCCGGTTTGATAGCCATCCTTAGGCTTTTTTTTTACAGTCTGTCCTATATCTGGACATGGCAAAGATTGGAAAATGTGCTCCGTCTGTTTCCTAATGCATTTTCTCTATTGTAAGAAAAACACACATTACAGGTCCTAATTATTTCCATTTGACGTGCTAACTTAACAAAAAACCTGTGTCTGGGGTTTTCTTTGGCTGAGGATGTTGATAAAATATACCTAATTACACTTTTATGGTTCTTACAAGTTGTAGCGTTCAGGGTGTCGGAGGGTCCTGGCAGATTATCGTTTTATCATTAAATACTTTAGCAGTATACGGGAAGTAATGGAAGGTCCAGATGAATTTCTACTTCATTCATTCCTGCCAAATGTACCAGTAGATTTCTCTTCAGCATTACATGGGCTTGTGAAGTAAATGCCCATTCAGCTGGGAAGTGACTGCTGCATTTAATGCCAGACGTATTGCCCAAAATGACAGCTAAAAAAAAAATGTCATAACCGATATTGTTTAGGATTTGTCGTCTCCTACTTGAGATTGCCTTCTGAAAGGTGCTTGGGGTTCCCAGCGTGTTATGTGGATGATGCCAGGGCAAGTACACCTATATTTACTGCGCATGCGCTGAAAAAAAGTTGTGTTTGTACATTTTTTATAGCCTTGTGTTAACATCAATTCTGACAAATTTCCGAATTTTTCCTCATAGTAGTCAGAGCTCCATTTTAAGGAAATCAGTCAGTAGGTTTTTCGCCAATAATGCGCAATCCATATCTGTTTAGTTAACTATCTCCTTGTATGTAATATTAGAAGTATTATTTTGGTAAAATAAGATAAGCAAATTATGCTGTTGGAGTCAAGGAGGTGGAGGTGCTCGGCAGAAGAGTCACGGTGGGCATGTCCTAAATGCTCCCTTTATGTCTTCCCTTATGTGTCTGAGAATAGAGGACATCATCTTAAGGCTTGTGGCTTAAGGGGCATGTCCAGATAAAGCAAGGTCAAGTACACCCGGGTGTACTGGACACGTGATAACATTGGAAGGCAAAGAATATGTACAGACGTCGGATTTTCTTGAGATGAGTAAAACAAGGATTATTCACTTCTAGTGGCCATAGTTATTGGCCACAGTGAAGCAATCCCTCAATGTCCACCTTGATACACATCCCATGTCATGTCTGAGAATAAACTATAGCAAAAGCTGCCACAATCCACTAAAATGTCTTCACAACAGATAGAAAATTTGAAGGACCCATGGGACAGCATGTCAATGGTGGAGGATAAGGACTAGTGATGAGCGAGTATACTTGTTGCTAGGGTTTTCCCGAGCACGCTTGGGTGGTCTCCGAGTATTTGTTAGTGTTCGAAGATTTAGTTTTCATTGCCTCAGCAGGATGATTTACAGCTACTAGCCAGGCTGAGTACATGTGGGGGTTGCCTGGTTGCTAGAGAATCCCCACATGTATTCAAGTTGGCTAGAAGCTGTAAATCATTCAGCTGAGGCTGAGGCCGAACAATAACAAATACTCGGAGACCACCCAAGCGTGCTCGGGAAAACCCGAGCAACGGGTACACTCGCTCATCACTAATAAGGACATCGTCTACAGCCAGTTAGCATCCAGCGCCTCTTTGGATGAATGATCCCAGGAAATCCAAAATTTCTTAAAACATCTATTTATTTCCTTCATATTAAAAACAGGTAACAAAAAAGGTCAGGCAGTTTGGATACACTCATGATTAAAAAAAGGCATAGACAACCAACATGTTTCGACCCAAGCGGGTCTTAATCATGGAGTTGCATCTGATTGTCTGTTTGTCTTTTATAACTAACACTTGAAGACAAAGTTCAGTACCTTGAAAAAGTATGCATAGCCCATGAACTTTTCCACATTTTTTCACTTTACACCCACAAACTTAAATGTATTTTATTTGGATTTTATATTACACCAATACCAAGTATTTGTTGTTAGGAGTCGAGTTTCCTCTGCTGCACTGGGGAAATCTCGATCCGTCTCCGCTGCGGTCTCCCATTCTTCTCCAGCCGCGGTGGAGTCTGCTCAGCAGGGATGTCGATCCCAGCGTCTCGCTCAGTCTGACTCTGTGCGAAGAGTTACTGCTGCTTTTCCTGCTTCTGCCATTGAAGCCAGTGCTGGGCAGCGGCGAGTGGACGTTTCTGGATCTAAGTCCTGCTTTTCTCTGTCTGAGCATGCCCAGGGCAGGATCTCCCGTTGGAGATCGAGGGTCACATGCTCAGGTACTGCAGCACATCCCATTGGTCCTCTTGGCAGGTCCTGAAAGGGCAAAACTTCTGGAGCTGCTTCCTGTGCTGCTACTATATAAACTGGGCATGACCGCACGGCCATGCGCTAGTATTGTCTTGTAAATATGTGTGTGTGTTGTGAGTGAAAGTCGCTCTTTAAATAACCCTCCCTATTGAATGTCTGTTCGCGGAAGGTGTATGTTTGCTATCTAGCGCCCGACTTATCCAACAGCACGAAACACATATTACAGCTACCAGTTGCTGTGTCCGCCAGTACGGCGCCGTGCGCTTGCTCTGCGCTTTCCTGACCCAAGCCTGGGTGGTTAGGGAGCACGCGGTATCCACCGCGAGGAGGTCCCTGGCGCTCCGTTCCCCAGCCTGCACTTGCGGTGGATACCGCGTGCTCCCTCCATTCACCAGGCTGGTAAGTCCCTGACACCGCACGCTCTCTAAACATAGCAGTACTGGGCGGCATCCCTCATGCTATTTACTTTTCCTATACAGATAGCGTGCACTTCCCTCTTAACCCATAATAGTGGTGACGCCGCGTGGCTTCATATTTACTGGGCGGGTAAGTCCTGTGTACCATATACCGTCTCTATCTAGTAGCTTACTAGTGCCATCTATGTCATATCATATCTATCCCTCCTGCAGATAGTGTCACTTGTGTCACACTACCTTGCATCTGCAGATTGCTTCTACAACCTGGGATCTATATAGCTTCAGGCTTCCTCCTGCTATGTACCATACTCCTACATCATCTAGTGGCTCACTGGCACAACTCATATCATACCAATCTCCCCTGCAGATAGCGCCACCTGGGACATACTCCCCTGCATCTATGGACTGCTTCTACAACCTCAATTCTATATAGCTTCAGGCTTTTTTCTGGTATGTAACTATTTTACATGGCACCCTAAGCCCTATAGTATTATGTATGGTCCATATAGGCACGTACAGGGTCATCTCAACATGCACTTTATTTAATTTTCCCTTCAGATGCATCTTAGTTCTAACTTTTGGGGCTCTTTTAACATACTAATAATCTAGGTAGGTTTACCTACAAGGGGTGAAGCCAACGTAGTGGCGCACGCGTAGGGTACTCGCTTCTTCTCTGTGCCTGTTACCAATACTGGGTTGTTATACCCACTCGGTCTCTCTTTTTTTGGAGAATGATTGGTGTGCATGCCCTGCAACTAGGTAGTTGGCTCTTTTTGAGCATGATAATATGTGCCTGCTTTGGTATGTTCTATGATTGGGACATTTAGGGCCATCTGGTTGGCCATACACTGTACTACCTGGGGAGCTTTGTTATTGTATGTATATAGTATTATGCCTTACTTTATTTATCTGAGTGTTACCACCATATGTGCGTTACTTCTACCGCACTACTTAGGGAGTAAGGGTATTAAGTATATGTAGCCCCATGCTTTATTTGCTTCTATTTATCTGAGTGCTACCACTTTATGCATTTTATCTCTGGTTCCCAGTAGGTAAGGCCTTATTATGGGCCCTCCTTTGAGTTGCTTTTTTGCATGCATCCATTTACCTCAGTCCAGTTTGTGTCTTGTATGATCCATATGTGTCTGTATATTTCGTGTATATTCTAGTAAATATGCTGTCCATATAGGAGTCTGAGGAGTATTTATACATTTTCTTCCCCACTTTACCTGTATACAGGCATATGCCTCATCTTAGGCAGCTGTTTTTTATGGTTTTTTAGATGTTTTTAATGTATTTGTCCCATGTTATACCTTAATAAAGCTGTGTCTGTTGCACAAATCCTTGCTGTTTGGTGATCCCCATTTTATGGCCTTTGCTTTTTTCTAATTTTCTCTTTACATGTCTATATCCTAAGGTCAGGGTGGGATCCCAGTTTTGTATTTTCTGTGGTGCCCCCATACCATATTATCTTAGGGTTTGTTCAATGTACAACCCCCCTGGCTGCGATCTTTGAGAAATTTCTTTTTCACTTCACAAAATACTTGCTGCTTTGTGTTGGTATCAAAATCCCAATAAATACATTTAAGTTTGTGGGTATAACATGAAAAAATGTGGAAAAATTCAACAGGTATGAATACTTGTGCAAGTCACTGTGTCTATGTAGAATTCTGATAAGTTTAAGATTAATAAAGCAAGGGTTGTCCACTTCAACGAGTTTGATGACCATAGCTGTTGACCACAGTGTACCAATACCTCAATGTGCACCTTGATGTATCTGACATCTTGTAATGCATGGTGCCACGATTAATGGTCAGTCTGGACGGAAAGGCCCAGAGGCTGTGAATAAAGTATAGCAAAGCCACAAATCCAATAAATTGTCTTGAGAACAGACAGAAAACACAAAGAACCCAAGGCATAGCATGTCAACAGTGGAGGAGAACTCCTGATTATGTATTATTCTTTGTGCAATGTATTACTTTGCTATGGATGTATAAATGAAGACTTAATGTTGCAAAAATTGGATATCATGTGCCTTACAGAACGTCGTTCAACTGTATGTAACATAACACTACATGCTAATTACATGCTGATCCTTGCCAAGTCTCAGGTTGACCCGTTGGCTGTGTCACGTTGATGTGGAGCAGATCGCTACTGTAGAACCTTATGGGACTGAAGGAATGCTGAGCCCGGCATCTAAGGTTACATCATAGACTCACGTAAAAAAAATTTTTTTTTTTCATTGAGTCTTAATTCATTATGTAGTTTGCTTTCAAGACTTCTTCAAGTATTCGCAGATGCCAAGATCCATAGGTCATGGTGCTAAATGTCAGGTGAGCAGGACAATGGCTAAGAAATATGAGGAATTAACAGCTTTTGCTCCAGCCACATTTCCCTCAGGAACTTGTCAACTCTGTGAACTCGTCACACAGGATTGAGGATGACCTTTCGTCTGGTGGCTGGTATTATGTTGCGCATTAACTTTGCACTCGTGGTAAGGGCAGCCCACTAATGGGAAAATGGCTTATTATAGAGATCACTTACAACACGCAGTAACATTAGGATCAGAAAAGTACAGAAAAGTCTGCTCCTTCCATTCCGATTAACATTAACGTACACACCCTCTACTTGACCGGAGTTATTTAAAGGGGCCAATAAATGAAGAAATTGCTTCTAATATCTTATGTGTATAGGTAGAGCTTACATATTACATCCATACGCCCTTGACATCAGCTGTAGTGCATCAATCAAATATTGTGAACAAAGTGTAGTTGTAGTAGTTATACACGCATAAAATCTCTGCACACAGTGCAAAGCCTGCCAAAAATTGCACCCAGGGTCATCCATTTACTATTGAAGGCACCAACTATAGTGTCTCAGTCAAATATTTTGAATAAAGTGTAGTTGTGGTACTCCTTTATGCATATAGGGTCTGCACACAGTGCAAAGTCAGACAAAAGTTACAAGCATGGTCATCCATACACCCTTGATGGCACTGTAGTGCCTCATTGAAATATTGTGAACAAGCACTCATAAAAGCTCTGTATACAGTGCAAAGTCAGACCAAAGTTACAAGCATGGTCATCCATACACCCTTGATGGCACTGTAGTGCCTCATTCAAATATTGTGAACAAGCACTCATAAAAGCTCTGTATACAGTGCAAAGTCAGACAAAAATTACAAGCATGGTCATCTACATACGCTTGAAGTCACCAACTGTAGTGCCTCGTGCAAATATTGTGAACAAAGTGTATTTATGTTACTCCTACACTCATAAAAGCTCTGCACGCAGTGCAAAGCCTGCAAAGATTACAAGTAGGGTCTTGCATATACAAATGAAAGAAAGAACTCTAGTGCCTCATTCAAATATTAAGAAAGTGTAGTTGTGGTACTCCTACACTCATATAGGCTCTGTACACAGTCAATGCAGCTCCCAATATTAGGCATGTGTTTGCCTGACATGGTTAACAAACCAGGATCAGCATTAAGAATGTCCCCACGAGGGCACAATATCCAATAATGGCATATCAGAGGGCCCAAAAACAGAATCTGAAGCACCCTTCAACCACCTATTATGTGCCATTTATAATAGAGGCATTTGCTAATGTGTTATAGGACCTTTGGGCTCCCTTAGTCATCTAGGCTGCTACCTCTGAACTCCACATAACTTCTCAGAAGGGGCCAAAAGAGTGCCCACAATAAAAATGAAGAAACAGTCAAGGCATGCTAAACCGTAATAAAACCATATGTACATTTGTTGATGTGACACTAGCTCATAGCCCATCTCTTGTCCAAAAAGTGTTGTTTCCCATCTATCCAAACATATAACCCATGAAATAAACTGGGTTAAATTATGAGGTTTGTTAGATTAACTGGTTGAAACTATCATTCTATAGTGTTGCAACTACAAACATGAGGAAGTGTCTAATTTGTTGTGAATTCTGTGGCTGAATTCACTCCTGTGGTCACAAGTGGTACTGCAGCTTCTGAGCTTCCTCCCTCAGGTGTTCTGGTGAGCTCGTTAACTGCTTCATTACTTAACTCCGCCTGATGCTGCTATCCTTGCTCCTTGTCAATGTTTCAGTGTTGGATCTGAGCTTCTCCTGATTGTTCCTGTGACCTGCTGCTCTGTATAGCTAAGTGCTTTTTGCTTTTTTGTTGCTTTTTTTCTGTCCAGCTTGTCTTTTGTTTTGCTGGAAGCTCTGAGACGCAAAGGGTGTACCGCCGTGCCGTTAGTTCGGCACGGTGGTTTTTTTTTGCCCCCTTTGCGTGGTTTTGCTTTAGGGTTTTTTGTAGACTGCAAAGTTCGCTTTACTGTCCTCGCTCTGTCCTAGAATATCGGGCCCCACTTTGCTGAATCTATTTCATCCCTACGTTTTGTCTTTTCATCTTACTCACAGTCATTATATGTGGGGGGCTGCCTTTTCCTTTGGGGAATTTCTCTGGGGCAAGTCAGGCCTATTTTTCTATCTTCAGGTTAGCTAGTTTCTTAGGCTGTGCCGAGTTGCCTAGGTAGTTGTTAGGCGCAATCCACAGCCGCTTTTAGTTGTGTTTAGGATAGGATCAGGTGTGCAGTCTACAGAGTTTCCACGTCTCAGAGCTCGTTCTTTTGTTTTTGGGTATTTGTCAGATCACTGTGTGCGCTCTGATCGCTAAGCACACTGTGTTTCTGGATTGCCTTCATAACACCTGTCATTAGCAAACATAACAGTACAAGGAGCCAACTAATGATTCTCAATAGAGGGAAAGAAAAAGTTCTGACATCATTTTTTTTTTTTTCTGCTCTGTGTTCACTTTTTTTTTTTCCCCTAGACATTTGGGTGATTCTGGACACAGGTGTGGACATGGATATTCAGGGTCTGTGCTCTTCAATGGATAATCTCGTTATAAATGTACAAAAAATTCAAGATACTATTGATCAGAAATCTATGTTAGAACCAAGAATTCCTATTCCTGATTTGTTTTTTGGAGATAGAACTAAGTTTCTAAGTTTCAAAAATAATTGTAAGCTATTTCTGGCCTTGAAACCTCATTCTTCTGGTAATCCTATTCAACAGGTTTTGATTATTATTTCTTTTTTGCGCGGCGACCCTCAAGACTGGGCATTTTCTCTTGCGCCAGGAGACCCTGCATTGAGTAGTGTCGATGCGTTTTTCCTGGCGCTCGGATTGCTGTACGATGAGCCTAATTCAGTGGATCAGGCTGAGAAAAATTTGCTGGCTTTGTGCCAGGGTCAGGATGATATAGAAGTATATTGTCAGAAATTTAGGAAATGGTCAGTACTCACTCAGTGGAATGAATCTGCGCTGGCAGCTTTGTTCAGAAAGGGTCTCTCTGAGGCTCTTAAGGATGTCATGGTGGGATTTCCTATGCCTGCTGGTTTGAATGAGTCTTTGTCTTTGGCCATTCAGATCGGTCGACGCTTGCGCGAGCGTAAATCTGTGCACCATTTGGCGGTACTGCCTGAGGTTAAACCTGAGCCTATGCAGTGCGATAGGACTATGACTAGAGTTGAACGGCACGAACACAGACGTCTGAATGGTCTGTGTTTCTACTGTGGTGATTCCACTCATGCTATTTCTGATTGTCCTAAGCGCACTAAGCGGTCCGCTAGGTCTGCCGTCATTGGTACTGTACAGTCCAAATTCCTTCTGTCCATTACCTTGATATGCTCTTTGTCGTCGTTTTCTGTCATGGCGTTTGTGGATTCGGGCGCTGCCCTGAATCTGATGGATTTGGATTATGCTAAACGTTGTGGGTTTTTCTTGGAGCCTTTGCGGTGTCCTATTCCATTGAGAGGAATTGATGCTACACCTTTGGCCAAGAATAAACCTCAATACTGGGCCCAGCTGACCATGTGCATGGCTCCTGCACATCAGGAAGTTATTCGCTTTCTGGTGTTGCATAATCTGCATGATGTGGTCGTGTTGGGGTTGCCATGGCTACAAACCCATAATCCAGTATTGGATTGGAATTCCATGTCGGTATCCAGCTGGGGTTGTCAGGGGGTACATGGTGAAGTTCCATTTTTGTCGATTTCGTCATCCACCCCTTCTGAGGTCCCAGAGTTCTTGTCTGATTATCAGGATGTATTTGAAGAGCCCAAGTCCGATGCTCTACCTCCGCATAGGGATTGTGATTGTGCTATCAATTTGATTCCTGGTAGTAAATTCCCTAAAGGTCGATTATTTAATTTATCCGTGCCCGAACACGCCGCTATGCGCAGTTATGTGAAGGAATCCCTGGAGAAGGGACATATTCGCCCATCGTCATCACCACTGGGAGCAGGGTTCTTCTTTGTAGCCAAGAAGGATGGTTCGCTGAGACCGTGTATTGATTACCGCCTTCTTAATAAGATCACTGTTAAATTTCAGTATCCCTTGCCATTGTTATCTGACTTGTTTGCTCGGATTAAGGGGGCTAGTTGGTTCACTAAGATAGATCTTCGTGGTGCGTATAATCTGGTGAGAATCAGGCAAGGAGATGAATGGAAAACTGCATTCAATACGCCCGAGGGTCATTTTGAGTATCTAGTGATGCCGTTCGGACTTGCCAATGCTCCATCTGTGTTTCAGTCTTTTATGCATGACATCTTCCGTGAGTATCTGGATAAATTCCTGATTGTTTACTTGGATGACATTTTGATCTTCTCAGATGATTGGGAGTCTCATGTGAAGCAGGTCAGAATGGTTTTTCAGGTCCTGCGTGCTAACTCTTTGTTTGTGAAGGGATCAAAGTGTCTCTTCGGTGTGCAGAAAGTTTCATTTTTGGGGTTCATCTTTACCCCTTCTACTATCGAGATGGATCCAGTTAAGGTCCAAGCCATCCAGGATTGGATTCAGCCGACATCTCTGAAAAGTCTGCAAAAGTTCCTGGGCTTTGCTAATTTTTATCGTCGCTTCATCTGTAATTTTTCTAGCATTGCCAAACCATTGACCGATTTGACCAAGAAGGGTGCTGATTTGGTTAATTGGTCTTCTGCTGCTGTGGAAGCTTTTCAGGAGTTGAAGCGTCGTTTTTGTTCTGCCCCTGTGTTGTGTCAGCCAGATGTTTCTCTTCCGTTCCAGGTCGAGGTTGATGCTTCTGAGATTGGAGCAGGGGCGGTTTTGTCACAGAGAGGTTCTGATTGCTCAGTGATGAAACCATGTGCTTTCTTTTCCAGGAAGTTTTCGCCCGCTGAGCGAAATTATGATGTGGGCAATCGAGAGTTGCTGGCCATGAAGTGGGCATTCGAGGAGTGGCGTCATTGGCTTGAAGGAGCTAAGCATCGCGTGGTGGTATTGACTGATCATAAGAACTTGACTTATCTCGAGTCTGCCAAGCGCTTGAATCCTAGACAGGCCCGTTGGTCGTTATTTTTTGCCCGCTTCGACTTTGTGATTTCGTACCTTCCGGGCTCTAAAAATGTGAAGGCGGATGCTCTGCCTAGGAGTTTTGTGCCCGACTCTCCGGGTTTATCTGAGCCAGCGGGTATCCTCAAGGAAGGAGTCATTGTGTCTGCCATCTCCCCTGATTTGCGGCGGGTGCTGCAAAAATTTCAGGCGAATAAACCTGATCGTTGTCCAGCAGAGAAACTGTTCGTCCCTGATAGGTGGACTAATAAACTTATCTCTGAACTTCATTGTTCGGTGTTGGCTGGTCATCCTGGAATCTTTGGTACCAGAGAGTTAGTGGCTAGATCCTTCTGGTGGCCATCTCTGTCACGGGATGTACGTACTTTTGTGCAGTCCTGTGGGATTTGTGCTCGGGCTAAGCCCTGCTGTTCTCGTGCCAGTGGGTTGCTTTTGCCCTTGCCGGTCCCAAAGAGGCCTTGGACACATATTTCGATGGATTTCATTTCTGACCTTCCCGTTTCTCAAAAGATGTCAGTCATTTGGGTGGTCTGTGATCGCTTTTCTAAAATGGTCCATCTGGTGCCCTTGGCTAAATTGCCTTCCTCCTCTGATTTGGTGCCATTGTTCTTCCAGCATGTGGTTCGGTTGCATGGCATTCCTGAGAATATTGTTTCTGACAGAGGTTCCAGTTTGTTTCAAGGTTTTGGCGAGCCTTTTGTGGTAGGATGGGCATTGACCTATCCTTTTCCTCGGCTTTCCATCCTCAGACTAATGGCCAGACGAACGAACCAATCAGACCTTGGAAACATATCTGAGATGTTTTGTTTCTGCAGACCAGGATGATTGGGTGTCCTTTTTGCCGTTGGCTGAGTTCGCCCTTAATAATCGGGCCAGCTCGGCTACCTTGGTTTCTCCATTTTTTTGCAATTCTGGGTTCCATCCTCGTTTCTCTTCAGGACAGGTTGAGTCTTCGGACTGTCCTGGTGTGGATTCTGTGGTGGACAGGTTGCAGCAGATCTGGACTCAGGTAGTGGACAATTTGATCTTGTCCCAGGAGAAAGCTCAACTTTTCGCTAATCGCAGACGCCGTGTGGGTCCCCGACTTCGTGTTGGGGATCTGGTTTGGTTATCTTCTCGTCATATTCCTATGAAGGTTTCCTCTCCTAAATTTAAACCTCGTTTTATTGGTCCGTATAGGATTTCTGAGGTTCTCAATCCTGTGTCTTTTCGTTTGACCCTCCCAGACTCCTTTTCCATACATAATGTATTCCATAGGTCGTTGTTGCGGAGATACGTGGCACCTATGGTTCCATCTGTTGAGCCTCCTGCCCCGGTTTTGGTGGAGGGGGAATTGGAGTATATTGTGGAGAAGATTTTGGATTCTCGTGTTTCTAGATGGAAACTCCAGTATCTGGTTAAATGGAAGGGTTATGCTCAGGAAGATAATTCCTGGGTTTTTGCCTCTGATGTTCATGCTTCCGATCTTGTTCGTGCCTTTCATGCGGCTCATCCTGGTCGGCCTGGGGGCTCTGGTGAGGGTTCGGTGACCCCTCCTCAAGGGGGGGGTACTGTTGTGAATTCTGTGGCTGAATTCACTCCTGTGGTTACAAGTGGTACTGCAGCTTCTGAGCTTCCTCCCTCAGGTGTTCTGGTGAGCTCGTTAACTGCTTCATTACTTAACTCCGCCTGATGCTGCTATCCTTGCTCCTTGTCAATGTTTCAGTGTTGGATCTGAGCTTCTCCAGATTGTTCCTGTGACCTGCTGCTCTGTATAGCTAAGTGCTTTTTGCTTTTTTGTTGCTTTTTTCTGTCCAGCTTGTCTTTTGTTTTGCTGGAAGCTCTGAGACGCAAAGGGTGTACCGCCGTGCCGTTAGTTCGGCACGGTGGTTTTTTTTTGCCCCCTTTGCGTGGTTTTGCTTTAGGGTTTTTTGTAGACTGCAAAGTTTGCTTTACTGTCCTCGCTCTGTCCTAGAATATCGGGCCCCACTTTGCTGAATCTATTTCATCCCTACGTTTTGTCTTTTCATACTCACAGTCATTATATGTGGGGGGCTGTCTTTTCCTTTGGGGAATTTCTCTGGGGCAAGTCAGGCCTATTTTTCTATCTTCAGGCTAGCTAGTTTCTTAGGCTGTGCCGAGTTGCCTAGGTAGTTGTTAGGCGCAATCCACAGCCGCTTTTAGTTGTGTTTAGGATAGGATCAGGTGTGCAGTCTACAGAGTTTCCACGTCTCAGAGCTCGTTCTTGTATTTTTGGGTATTTGTCAGATCACTGTGTGCGCTCTGATCGCTAAGCACACTGTGTTTCTGGATTGCCTTCATAACACCTGTCATTAGCAAACATAACACTAATTACCACGTGACAGGAGTACATGTTCCTTTATCGAATACAAAGATGTAAAGAGGAATAAATGACTGGTTCAGTGTCCTGTACAAGGTCAAAATAAATATAATAAAAGAGAACTGGCCCCAAATATTGACCCCTCTAATACTATCCTATGTTATACCTTAACAACAGTGACCACTCCGATAATAATCCATGCTCTCCACTAGACATAAGTTGGTGACCAAATCTGGTTGTTAATAACCATCCTCTGCCTCCTATCATTGAGTCAGGTACTTCTCCAACTGCACACATTTTTCACCAGTCCCAGCTTCAGTATCTGCTTTTATGTGCCAATCTTTAAAGGAACTAATTATCAAAATGATTTGGAAAATCAAAATATGAGTCCTCTAATGACTTGACTGATATACTGGAAAATAGCATCTCTTAGAAAAGTGAGTGGCTCGTTCTTCTTCATCACTATTCTGTCAGGACTGTATGAGTTGGAGCTTCCTTTTTCTCAGCATACATTGAGCCTGCCAATATCCTCATTCTTGCCTTTCCTGAACTGAAAACCGAGAGCCAAATACCCAACCCTCCCTATATCCAATAGAGACACAAACACCTATCACTACTTCCTGTAGAGACCCAAAGTCCCACCCCCGTTACTTAGAGAGATAAAGACCAGTCTCTACTTCCTGCAGAGAGACAAAGACCCACCTCACTTCTTATAGAGAGAATGAGACCAGTTCCACTTTCTATAGAGAGACAAAGTCACCTCTCCACTTAATGAAGGAAAGCCAAAGACCCACCCTTACCTTTTGAATAGAGGCCAAGACCCACCCCCACTTTCTGTAGAGAGCCGAGATCCCACCCACTTCTTGTAGCATGCCAAAATCCTATTCTCCATTCTTGGTGAGATAAAAACCAGTATCCATTTTCTGTAAGGAGACAAAGACCCACTCAACTTTTAGTAGAGAGACAAAGACCGGTTTCCACTTCCTGTAGAGAGACAATACCCATATCCCTACTTCATGAAAAGAGCTAAAGACCTACACACACTTCTTATAGAGATACAAAGACCCACCCCCACTTCTTGTAGAGAAACAAAGACCTGTCTCTACCTCTTGTAAAGAGATAGACTAGTCTTCACTGCTTGAAGAGAGCCAAAGAGTAGCCCCCACCTTGTATATACAAGAGATAGACTAGTCTTCACTGCGTGAAGAGAGCCAAAGAGTAGCCCCCACCTTGTATAGAGAGACAAAGACCCACCCCCACTTCGTGATGACAGCCAAAGACCAAGCCCAATTCTTGTAGAGAGACCAAGACCCACCCCACTTCCTTTAGAGAGACCAAGACCTATCCCCACTTCCTTTAGAGAGACCAAGACCTATCCCCACTTCTTTTAGAGAGACCAAGACCTATCCCCACTTCCTTTAGAGAGACCAAGACCTATCCCCACTTCCTTTAGAGGGACCAAGACCTATCCCCACATTCTTTAGAGAGACCAAGACCCGCTCCTACTTCCTTTAGAGAGTCCAAAACCCACATCCACTTCCTGTACAGAGGCGAAAACCTATTTCCTGTAGATAAACAAGGACTTGCCCCTTGTTTTCTCTGCGTCTCTGCAGCTAGGGACAGATTCCGTTTGGCAACAGGCAGTAGACAACAATTTAGAAGGAACGGAGACACTTAGTGGCCATCACTTTGGAGGGATTTATTCAGGGAGGACATCGCAGTTGTAGTGTATTGCACAAGTTGTCAGAAAGTACAATGAGCATTTAAACTTACAGCTCTATATTTTTTTTAGCTCACTTTTTTTTTTATGTCTTTTGAATATTGGCTCGCTGTGCCCCAGTCCTGTGGAAAAGACCCTGTCAATATACAATCTTCATATTAAATAATGGTCTATCACAATGCTTAGATCCTGCAGAACTCCACAATTACTTCCTTACTCCAGTTTTGCCCTTTTTGTTAGTTATGTAACTGCAGAACATCTTTGACTCAGTTTTATTCTACTTGGCAATGATTTTCTTTGTCTCCAGTTGCTTTTGTATATTTTTTTTTCAATAACTTATTTCTTTCCTTAGTGATTTTTCGTACTTCTTCACTATCTTCTTGTTTTAATGGTTAAAATAAATTCCATTATTTAATGCCTCCGTTCCATTTTTGTGTTCTCTTGTTCCCTGTCCTGTTGGCTGGGTTCACATGTCCATGAGGCAGGGTCTGAACTCGGACCATAATACCTGGTTTCCTGGCTTGAACCTACTTATACATTCCTATGATGAGATAGTTTAGATCAGGAGACCTGCGGTCAGGCTGGGTACTACAGTCCAAGTATGGACCATATTTTACAGACATATATTAGTGATATCTCTAAGCTGATCAAGTTTTCCCTTCAACAAGTTCAGCGTCTTCGTAACTCCTTGACATAACGTCCTATTGAAAAATAAGTTATATTTTTGTGCTGTAGTCATTATTTTCTAGCATCATTGTTATTCTATCGGGTCTCTCTGTTTAAATGTGTTTATTAAAGATTGGAGGTATAGAACCCTCTGGTTGGGTCTTTGCACCGGTTGGGAATGGTCTGGCCATTCTGCTTCTCTTCGACTGAGCTGCCACATCTGTAGCTATCTTTAGACAGGACAAGAAAAATGCACTTTAAAAATAAGTTTTTACCCCACATTTAAAATGTTTATGCGATTTTTCCTTTGAATTACACTTTGAGGACTCTTTACATTTTGGATATCAACCGATGGAACGGAAATACCGAAGAGCAAGTCAACCACATGACATCTTGCTTGGAGAAAACTTTCTTATACGTTAAGAGTCTAAAAAAAATTTGAATGGAGTGCTCTCCATTCGAAATTTTCCTTGATTGAGGCGGCCAGGTCATAGCAATTTTACAACTTGACATTAATTCTGTCTAAAATCCGCCCTTTTAAAATGACCGGAGGGAGCGCCCTTGGCTGCTCGGATTTTATGTTCTGTCTTGTTTTTCCCTCTGTACTTCTTGTCTGGTCCATCAGAACTCAGAGTGGTTTCCATTCAAAGTCAAAGTTTATGTGGAAAACTGTCTGTGACGACACCATGGGTGTTACAGCGTCGAGTAACCCGATTTTGGGCACTCTCTTATGTAGCCATAAAAACTCACGCTGCTTGGCATCGGTGCCTTTGGATTCTTTACTCTCTCACATCATTCATTTTTTAAAAATAGATTTTACGAGCCCGGCTGATGTATCGGTTCTTTGTGGCAAATCATTTTTTTTAACCCTTTGTTATAACCTTGGCTGCGTTTTTTTGTAATGCACAAATGTCCAGACGTTGAACAGTGCAGCGCAAGAAATATATCTGCTCCGTCTCACAGCTGGGAGCTTTTTTTTTGAGGGGACAAATGCTTGTAAAATATAATACTTTTTAAATAGGCTTCTGGGTGCAGTTAGTTTATTCTTTGTGACTTGTTCTTTTTTCTTTGTCTTTTTTCGTTGTTTAGGAAAAATCTTGTTGATCTCACGCAAAGGGATTATATATTCAAGATATTTAGAGAGATGTAAACTGCGCCATAAAATTAAAGTACAAATACAGACTCCTGTTTCATGTGCTTTGTTATATGATTGGAGTCCTGGGATTAGACAAGATCCACAATATTTTTTTTATCTTGGGCTCGAATATATATAAATACATTGAAATGATATTTTTTTTATAGCTTGGATTACGATAGATATAGAGTATATGATAAAGGAGGGACATTGGGAAACCAAGGAACTATAGGTGCTTCTCACAAAATTAGAATATCATCAAAAAGTTAATTTATTTCAGTTCTTCAATACAAAAAGTGAAAGTCATATATTATATAGAGTCATTACAGAGTGATTTGTTTAACGTGTCTATTTCTGTTAATGTTGGTGATTATGGCTTACAGCCAATGAAAACCCAAAAGTCATTATCTCAGTAAATTAGAATACTTTACAACACCAGTTTGAAAAAATGATTTTAAAATCCGAAATGTTGTCCTACTGAAATGTATGATCAGTAAATGCACTCACTACAAAACCTTTTGCATCAATTACTGCATCAATGCGGCGTGGCATGGAGGCAATCAGCCTGTGGCGCTGCTGAGGGGTTATGGAAGCCCAGGTTGCTTTGATAGCAGCCTTCAGCTCGTCTGCATTGTTGGGTCTGGTGTCTCTCATCTTCCTCTTGACAATACTCCATAGATTCTCTATTTCTCTATAATTTCTCATTTTTACAACACCATTTTTTTTAGGGACCACATCACATTTGAAGTCACTTTAAGGGGTCTATATGATACCAAATACCCAAGTGTGACACCATTCTAAAAACTGCACCCCTCAAGGTGCTCAAAACCACATTCACGAAGTTTATCAACCTGTCAGGTGCTTCACAGGAATTTTTGGAATGTTTAAAAAAATGAACATTTAACTTTTTCTCACACAAAATTTACTTGAGATCCAATTTGTTTTATTTTACCAAGGATAACAGGAGAAAATGGACCCCAAAAGCTGCTGTACAGTTTGTCCTGAGTAAGAAGATGCCCCATATGTGGAGGGGAACCACTGTTTGGGTGCATGGCAGAGCTCGGAAGGGAAGGAGCGCCATTTGACTTTTCAATGCAAAATTGACTGGAATTGATATAGGACGCCATGTCGACTTTGGAGAGCCTCTGATGTGCCTCAACAGTAGAAACCCCCCACAAGTGACACCATTTTGGAAAGAAAACACCCTAAGGAACTTATCTAGATGTGTTGTCAGAACTTTGAACGCAGAGCTGTGAAAATAAAAAATCATTTTTTTCCCACAAAAATGACTTTTTAGCCCCCACATTTTTATTTTCGAAAGGGTAACAGGAGAAATTGGACCCCAAAAGTTGTTGTCCAATTTGTCCTGAGTACCTGAGTACGCTGATACCCCATATGTTGGGGTAAACCCCTGTTTGGGCACATAGGAGAGCTTGGAAGGGAAGGAACACTGTTTTATGTTTTCAACGCAGAATTGGCTGGAATTGAGATCGGACGCCATGTCGCGTTTGGAGAGCCCCTGATGTGCCTGAACAGTGGAAACCCCCCAATTCTAACGCCAACCCTAACCCAAACACACCCCTAACCCTAATCCCAACCCTAACCATAATGCTAACCACACCCCTAACCCGAACACGCCCCAACCCCAACCACACACCTAACCCATAATACACCCCTAACCCTAATCCCAACCATAACCCTAACCACACCTCTAACCCTGACACACCCCTAATCCCAACCCTATTCCCAACCGTAAATGTAATCCAAACCCTAACTTTAGCAGCAAACAAAAGCTATTTTATATAAAAAATAATTATTTTTGCATCTCTTTATTCTGAGGACTATAACTGATTTACTTTTTTGCTGATGATGCTGTATGGCGGCTTGTTTTTGCGAGACAAGATGACGTTTTCAGCGATACCATGTTTATTTATATGTCTTTTTGATCGCGTGTTATTCCACTTTTTGTTCGGCAGTATGATGATAAATACTGATGAGCGAATATACTCGTTACTCGAGATTTCCCGAGCACGCTCGAATTGATCAGCGAATTGACTGGCAGTGCAGGAGGCTTCCCGGTGCCTGCTCTGAGCAGACACTGACAAGTCACCTCCCTGCATGACCCGGAAGGACCCCGTGGCCATCTTGGATCCAAGAGCCTGCAGGGAGGAGACCCTTGGAACAACCCGATCACATCGCGTTGTTCTGAGTGTCTCAGGGAAGCACGCAGGGAGCCCCCTCCCTGCGCGATGCTTCCCTATGCCACCGCAACGCTGCGATCTTGTTTGATAGCAGTGTTCCAGGGGTTAAAGTGTCGGGAGCGGTCTGTGACCTGGCACATAGTGCCGAATGTCAGCTGTGATAATTAGCTGACACCCAGCCGCGATCGGCCACGCTCCCCCCGAGAGCGCAGCTGATCATGTATGATGTACTATCCTGTCCATGGGAATTATGTCCCAGGTCACATGGATGGGATAGTACGTCCGATGGCAGAAAGGGGTTAAAGGGGTTTTTCCACAAACGAAAGTTCATTTTAAAAATTGTCTATGTCTGACCGTGTACAGAACATACCACAGCTCCTGGGCAAGGGAGGAATCAAAAGGCAATACTGACATTACAGCAGGAGATCGCAGAAGATACATTTTGTAAGGTAAAATATTGTTTAAAAACAGTGAAATATTTTACCTGACAAAAGAAATCCACTGTGATCCCCCGCTGTAATGTCAGTATTGTCTCTTTGCTTCTTCCCCTGCCCAGGAGATGTGGTATGCTCCGTACACGGTCAGACACTGTTAGGGCTAGCGAAACGCACCAAGTAAATATAGATGTTTTATTGTTATAGATGAGTTCGCAGCCCGGGGTCCTCCGTGCAGGAGAACCTGCTGCTAGCAAATGGCGGCACTATATGGCGGTATAGACTAGCTCTGTTACTTCACAGAGCAGCCGTGAAAGCAAAGCACTGTGCCCTGTTAGACTTCACAGGAGCACAGGCTAACTACCCAACAAAGAGCAGTCAGTGGTCACGCATGCACACAAAACTCCTCACCGGAGGTGTCAGCATTCTAGGGGCTTATTTCAGCCGGGTCCCTGAACACAATCTTACATGACCACACTGGCGCAAAGCACATAACTCAGAAATATACTAGCACATGGCCGTACGGTCATGCGCACCTTATATAGCTGCAGCAACTACAGGACCTTCCAGAAAGGGACCAATGAGAGGCCGCCACAAAGCCTGAGCACCTTCAGGACCTTACTGGAGAACCAATGGGCTTTGCTGCAGTATCCAAGCATGTGACCCTCAATCTCCAATGAGAGATCTTACCCTGGGCATGCTCAGAAGGAGAAAAGCAGAACTTAGTCCCAAAAGCGTCTGCTCGCCGCTGCCAAGCACTAGCTTCAATGGCAGAAGCTGGAAATGCAGCAGTAATCTTTTGCACAGAGTCAGACTGAGCGAGACGCTGGGACTGAAATCTCCGCTGAGCAGACTCCACTGCGGCAGGAGAAGAATGGGAGACCGCAGCGGAGATGGCCTGAGATTTCCCCTGTGCAGAGGCGGGAAATTGACCCCTAACAGACACAGACAATTTTTAAAATGAACTTTTGTTCGTGGGAAAACCTCTTTTAATGTGATCGGCTTCTTTTGCCTGTAGACATGTCGCGCTTCTGCCGCCAGGATCAGCCAAATGATTCACTGCGCCTGCGCAGAATTCGTGGAGGCGCAGTAAATCAGACCGCCGCCATCTTTGTGCAGACTGATAGCGGCGGTCACATTAAAACTGTGTATGCGCTCCTCCTGTACAGAGATGGCGGCACTCAGTGAATCATTCGGCTGATCCTGGTGGCGGCGTGTTCGCAACGGTGTTCCGCTGGTGGTACCACACAAGAGGTTGCATACTGCGTAAACTGTGTGTGTGGTGTATACAGTCAGGGCTGCCACTAGGAATTTCAGGGCCCCATACTGGCAAAATTTTCAGGGCCCCTTAAGACTCCGCCCAGGCTCCACCCCAGCCCCGCCTCCACCCCTCGAACTGTCAACAGCCCCACCGCTGTCTCTTGCCAAAACTCCACTTCTCACAAATCACACATTAACAGTTCCCATTACCAGATCAAACACATAGCCAGCAGCTTTTGTTTTGGCCAAAAGGTTTTTTTAAATTTGAGACGACAACAAGGTAGACTCTTTTGGCCGAGCCCTACTCTACTCTAATCTATTAAACATTTGTTAAAATATGCAATACAATTTAGGTGTATTTTTATTTATTTTTCAATTGACCAATAATACCACATACAAGGGACAAATACCACAACACCATGACCAGACACCATATTATCACCACATAGTGACCTATAATACTATCTACAAGGAACAAATACCGCCACACCATGTGCAGACCACATATTACCACCACAGTGACTGAACAATATCACATACAAGGGACAAATACCACCGCAGCATGTCCAGACCACATATTACCATCACATGGTGACCAACTACATACAAGGAACAAATACCAACACAACATGAACAGACCACATATTACCACCACACAGTGACCGAATAATAGCACATACAAGGAACAAATACCGCTACACCATGGCCGGACAACATATTACCACCACATTGTGACTGAATAGTACAATACTGATCATTAATTAAAAAAAAAAAATACTATCACCATAAGTGCCATTATACACAGGAGATCTGTACTTAGTATGCAGTGTGTGTACAGGTAATACAGTGGTCGCCGATGCCATTATACACAGGAGCTCTTCATATAGTGTCAGTGTACATGTAATACAGCGATCACTAGTGACATTATACACAGGAGCTCTGTATATAGTGTATAGTGTACATGTAATACAGCGATCACTAGTGACATTATACACAGGAGCTCTGTATATAGTGTATAGTGTACAGATAATATAGTGATCACTAGTGACATTATACACAGGAGCTCTGTATATAGGGTACAGTGTACATGTAATACAGCAATCACTAGTGACATTATACAAAGGAGCTCTGTATATAGTGTATAGTGTACAGATAGTATAGTGATCACCAGTGACATTATACACAGGAGCACTGTATACAGTATACAGTGTATGGTGTCAGTGTACAGGTAACATACTCACCAGTGACGTCTCTAGCTAAAGTCCTTCATCTTTGCGTTTCTTTTTAATCCAGCGCAGACCGCTATCACTTCTTTCTGCCAGGACTCGTCTCATCTGCATAAAATAACACAGTTATCTAGAGCACCGCTTCCAGAGCACATTCCCCATTTTTTCCCTTTCTTCTACACTACACATCTGACTACAGACGTTCACCCACCATTAATATATAATTGGTTATTATGCAACCCACCATTCCAAATATAAATTATAATCCGCCACTGTGCCCCCACTATCTGTATATAGCCACTTTCCTCATGTAATATATAAATTAATTAGCACCTGTATTCTTCCAATTTATTACCAGTTACTTTATCCTCAACGAACCCACTATGTACCTCCCGCTCTAACCCTTACCCCAATTCATTATAGTTACATGCCCCTTCTGCCTCAATTCATTGCCACGTCTTCTCTCTCTCCCGCCCTCTATTCATTATCAATTGATCTTCCCCACCCTCAAAATTCATTATTTGCTCTCCCCACCTTCAATACATCATTTGCTCTTCCCACCCCCAAGTTCAATTCAATTGCTGTCCACGTCCCTCACACTCACTTCATGTGCAGTCCCCATCACCCCCACTTCATCATTTAGTCCCCTATCATCATTTAGTCCCCTATCCCCCCCGTCACTTCATCTGCAGTCCCCCTTACTTCATCATTTGCAGCCCCCTATCATTTCATCATGTGCAGAACCCCCTCAAACACACTTCATCATCTGCAGTCCCTATCACTCCCACATCATTACCTATCCCCATCCCCCCCACATCATTTGCAATTCCCATCACCCCCACATCATTTGCAGTCCCCATCTCCCACATCATCATTTGCAGTCCCCATCACCCCCACATCATTTGCAGTCCCCATCACCCCCACATCATCATTTGCAGTCCCCCCACATCATTTGCAGTCCCCATCACCCCCCATCATCATCTGCAGTCCCCATCACCCCCACATCGTTTGCAGTCCCCATCACCCCCACATCATCATTTGCAGTCCCCATCACCCCCACATCATTTGCAGTTCCCATCACCCCCACATCATTTGCATTCCCCATCACCCCCACATCATTTGCAGTCCCCATCACCCCCACATCATCATTTGCAGTCCCCCAACATCATTTGCAGTCCCCATCACCCCCACATCATCATTTGCAGTCTCCATCACCCCCACATCATTTGCAGTCTCCATCACCCCCACATCATCATTTGCAGTCCCCCCACATCATTTGCAGTTCCCATCACCCCCACATCATTTGCATTCCCCATCACCCCCACATCATTTGCAGTCCCCATCACCCCCACATCATCATTTGCAGTCCCCCAACATCATTTGCAGTCCCCATCACCCCCACATCATCATTTGCAGTCTCCATCACCCCCACATCATTTGCAGTCCCCATCACCCCCACATCATCATTTGCAGTCCCCCCACATCATTTGCAGTTCCCATCACCCCCACATCATTTGCAGTTCCCATCACCCCCACATCATCATTTGCAGTCTCCATCACCCCCACATCATTTGCAGTCTCCATCACCCCCACATCATTTGCAGTTGCCATCACCCCCACATCATCATTTGCAGTCCCCATCACCCCCACATCATCATTTGCAGTCCCCCAACATCATTTGCAGTCCCCATCACCCCCACATCATCATTTGCAGTCCCCCAACATCATTTGCAGTCCCCATCACCCCCACATCATCATTTGCAGTCCCCCAACATCATTTGCAGTCCCCATCACCCCCACATCATCATTTGCAGTCCCCCAACATCATTTGCAGTCCCCATCACCCCCACATCATCATTTGCAGTCTCCATCACCCCCACATCATTTGCAGTCCCCATCACCCCCACATCATTTGCAGTCCCCATCACCCCCACATCATTTGCAGTCCCCCAACATCATTTGCAGTCCCCATCACCCCCACATCATCATCTGCAGTCTCACTCCCCCCCACCTCACCTCACCTATTAAAAAAACAAAAATGTTTTTTATACTTACCTCAGTCGTTCCCGGGGCGTCTAGTGTTTCCAGCAGTGAAGCAGCAGCTAGAATGTATGGGCTGCTGAGAGGACCTGACAGGAGCCCCTACATTCTAGCACATTCACTACTGAGACGGCTAGAATGTATGGGCTGTAGTCAGGACCTGCAGGGAGCCCATACATTCTAGCCACAGCCGAGCAGGAGCTGTGCAGCCGACTAGGTGAGACGGCCGTGCACAGCTCCAAAAAGGCTCCCGGGCCCCAGCGCCGCAGTGCACAGTATTTTACTGCATGATGGGGCCCGATCAGTAGAAGCACAACAGTGGGGCCCCGGATCTGCGGGCCCCTCTGTGTACTGCTGCTGACCGGGCCCCATACAGCAGTAATGGCTGTAATGCCCTGATGGCGGCCCTGTATACAGTGTGTGTGTGTGTGGTGCGTACAGTGTATACAGTGTGTGTGGTGCGTACGGTGTATACAGTGTGTGTCTGTGGTGCGTATGGCGTATAGAGTGTGTGTGCGTGGTCCATCCGGCGTATACAGTGTGTGTGTGTGTGTGTGTGTGTGGTGCGACAGTGTTCCACAGGTGGTACCGTGCAAGAGGCTGTTACCACCAGCAGTTTCCATATTGAGACACACATCACTTGGGTGTCCCAATATGGAGGCCGCTGAACTTCCGCCGCTTGGAATTCTGGGATTCGGACACATCTGGACAGAACAGGATGTGAAGATATTACAAGGTAATTATATATCAAGTTTAAAAAATACGACATGGGGGCTAGTGATGAGCGAATATACTCGTTACTCGAGATTTCTCGAGCATGCTCGGGTGACCTCCAAGTAATTTTCAGTGCTCGGAGATTTAGTTTTTCTTGCCGCAGCTGAATTATTTACATCTGTTAGCCAGCATAAATGTTAGGGGTCGAGTTCCCGCTTCTGCACAGGGGGAATCTCGGGCTGCTTCTGCTGCGGTCTCCCAGTCTTCTCCTGCCGCAGGTAAACCTGCTCAGCAGAGACGTCGGTCCTTGCGTCTGGCTCAGTCTCACTCTGTGCTTAGGCTTGCTGTTGCTTCTCCAGCTTTTGCCATTAAAGCCAGTGCTGGGCAGCAGCGAGCGGACGCTTTTGGGACTAAATCCTCCTTTTTCCCTTCTGAGCATGCCCAGGGTTAGATCTCCCGTTGGAGATCAAGGGTCACATGCTCAGATGCTGCAGTGGTTCCCATAGGTCCTCCTGGCAGGTCCTGAAAGGGCTAACTTCTGTGGCAGCTGCCCATTGGTCCTTTATTGGAAGGTCCTGAAAGTACTACAGCTATATAAGCTTCGCATGACCGCACGGCCATGCGCTAGTGTACAATTGTATACGTGTGTTTGTTGTGAGTGCAAGTCGTTCATTAAATACCCCTACCCTATTGTATGACTGTTCACGTATGGAGTATGGCTGCTATCTAGCGCCCGACTAACCACTCAACGTGTCACACACGTATCAGCGTCTATTGCTGTGACCGCTAGTGCGGCGCCACGCGCCAGTAGTGCGCTTCCTGACCCACGTCTGGGTGCTTAGTGGTGTCTGCCAGCACGACACAGTTCGCATTTCGGTGCTCTAATTATAAGAGTTGCCTAACACACCCAGTTGCGGTGTTGTGTCAGCAAGTGGTCTAATCGGACTTCAATCCTGAGTCTTGGGGTTGTGTTCGCTGACTCCTTGCTTGCACTCTTTAGTGCGGTATTGCGGACCTGTGGCTTTACCGGGTTCACTTCCACCGCCATATTACGCTGCCATTTACTAGCAGCAGGTTTTCACCTGCACGGTGGACCCCGGACTGCGAACGCATCTATTACATCTTTCTTGGTGCGTTCCGCCAGTCCTAACAATAAGTACATGTGGGGGTTGCCTGGTTGCTAGGGAATCCCCATATGTAATGAAGCTAGCTAAGAGATGTAAATCATTCATCTGAAGTGAGGAAACCTAAATCTCCGAGCACTAAAAAATACTCGGAGGACCCCCGAGCGTGCTCAGGAAATCTCGAATAACGAGTATATTCGCTCATCACTAGTGGGGACCCCTCTATTGATAACTAGCCTTGCTGAAGCGGACAGCTGAGGGTTGCAGCCCCCAGCTGTTAGATTCACCTAGCTGGTTAACAAAAATACTGGAGAACCCACAATGTGGCAGCAGGTGTCCGATGATGGGAGCAGTTGTCCCATCAGCTGACACCAGTGACCGGAGGTAAGCTTTATATCTCCGATAACAGCTGACCACTCATGCTGTCCTCTGACAGCGTGGGAACCGCGACTCTGGCCAGCAGGGATGATTTCGCCGCCGATCAAAAGCTGTGTTTGCCACACTGTCATGCACATTACAGCACAGCAAACACTTGATGTTCAGGCCCCCCATTCAAGTGAATGGAGTCTGGGTTTGGGTTCAGGTCCAGGTACTGCTCTGGTACCCGAACCCAAACTTTTTGTAATTGTTCTGCCGCCGGATCTGACAGTGTCTGCCCATCACTAGTGCCAAGTCCTGCTGGAGAATGAAATTTCCATCTCCAAAGAGCTTCTCAGCAGAGGCAAGATTGCCTTGTGCAGGCATGTGCTATGGAGGACAGAGAATGAACTTCAATCCAATATTGCAGCCAGCATGCAGCCAGCGGGTAAGGAAAGGGTGAATCAAACAACCGAAAACCCCGCCCCTATGGCTGAAGATTGTTCCCTCCAAATTCAGGTGACCGAGTCCCTTTAAAATTTCCTTGTAGACTGTTGCGCTGACTTTGGTCTTGATAAAACCCAGTGGACCCACACCAGCAGATGACATGGCTCCCAAACCATCACTGATTGTGGAGACCTCACACTAGACCTCCAGCAGCTTGGATTGTGGCCTCTCCACTCTTCCTACAGACTCTGGGACCTTGATTTCCAAATGAAATACAAAATTTACTTTCATCTGAACACAACACCTTGGACCACTGACAACAGTCCGGTTCTTTTTCTCCTTGGCCCAGGTAAGACACGTCTGGCGTTGTCTATTGGTCATGAGTGGCTGACACAAGGAATGTGACACTTGTAGCCCACTTGTAGACACTGGTGTGTGATGGCTCTTGAAGCAATGACTCCAGCAGCAGTCCACTCCTTGTGAATCTCCTCCAAATTTTAGAATGGCCTTTTCTTAACAATCCATACTAAACTGTGGTTATCTCGGTAGCTTGTGCACCTTTTTCTACCACACTATTTCCTTCCACTCCACTTTCCATTAATATTCTTGGATACAGCACTCTGAACAGCCGGCTTCTTTATCAATGACCTTTTGTGGCTTCCCCTCCTTGTGGAATGTGTCAATAACGGCCTTCTGGACATCTGTCAGTCAGAGTCTTCCCTATGATTGTGGAGCTACTGAAACAGACTAAGGGACATTTGTAAATGCTTAGAAAGCCTTTGCAGGTGTCTTTTGTTAATTTTTCTAATTTACGGAGATGACTTTTGGGTTTTCATTGGCTGTAAGCCATAATCATCAACATTAACAGAAATAAACACGTGACATAGATCACTCTGTAATGACTCTATAGAATATATGAGTTTCACTTTTTGTATTGAAGAACTGAAATAAATTAACTTTTTGATGATATTCTAATTTTGTGAGTAGCACGTATATATAAGAATGTCCAGAACTAACCCAGAACTTGCTTCCGTCCTCTGGCACCGTTTTTTTCTTCCGATGCGATTCATTGCATGATGTCACACGATGCGTAGTGACTCGTGAGTGCAAAAGGTCCTGAAGAGTGAAGACAGAAGAAAGGACTAGAGTCAGAGGGAGGAGAGCCAGAGAAAGACTGGGTGAGAAGCTGTGATGGTGGGATAGATGAGGAACAACAAATTGAATTTCCTGGTTGTATTTCTGCAAATCTAATGTCACGACACAACTGTCGAGTGACCTGGGACCAGGGGCTCCTTTCCTGGCCTAAACACTAGGGGCGCCCTAGCTCACCCTGTTCCCCGGGATACTTCAGATGGCAAAGATGCCGGGGCCTCCGCCTTTGCCCTATCTCCTAAGTTAGCCCTTTGTCTGTCCCCTTTCTCCACCCAGGGAAGCGGGGGCGCTACTGTGCACCGCACTACACGAACCTGACAAACAGGGCAACAAAGACAAGGAGAAACTGATTTGCTTCGCTATCTGTTGTTATTGACCCTGGACTGTGACCCAACTTACACCTTTGTCTTTTTCCCACATCCATGAAGCCTTGTGAGGCCACATATTACTGATAATGGGTGTCCAATCGGCCTGTATAAACAACTGGTGGTGGCGGCTAGGTTTTTTTGTTGGTTATTGCGGAGCTTGATGGTGACCGTACCAAAGTATTTATATATTTCATGTGTTGGAATCTGATGTGTTTATACTATATGTTCTCTGTGCTCAATAACCTGCCTAGTAGCAAAAGCAGACATCAATCATTAATCAATTGAGTGATTGTCTTGACGATTGGAGGCAGCGAAGTGCTGCTTCTTGACACATACAAAGCCATACAAATGTTTTTTAGTGATGTAAGAAACCATATCATCTTGAGAAACTCTACACAAAAAGAAAAGATGGAAACTTCAATCCGATGTTGCCAATAGTGGGATTCAAAACCAGAACTGCAGAGCTGTAAGGCAACATTACTAACCAATGAGCCATCATGACTTCTCGATCTTCAAACTCAGTGACAAAACATACTCAATCGTCGCTGCATTAAGCGTAAATGACGGGACTCTGGATTTGTTGAGTTTGAAGAGCAGATAAGGAAGGACACATCTACAAATGAATGCGAGTTGATACCACCATGTTATGAATGGGTGGACATCCATGAAGTGCAGGCTGTGTCTGTGTTCTGCTGTAGATATTGTGTGGAACGGCTGAGCATTAAATATTCTTAATAAAGGAGTAGCATTAAATGTGCTAATCCTTTTTCTTATGTTCACGTAGTTTACTACTATGTGGTTCAGTAGTTTCATAATTTCCCTTATTATGTATTGGGAAATGTATGCTCAGAGCTTGTGGTAGACTTGCTTGAGATCATTAAGAGTGGAGCTTATTACTTGACGTTGTTATACCAGTCCCAACTGGTTCACAAATACGTGTTGGGAAATAAAACTAATGAGGACATTTGCTATAGATTAGACTTCCTCTCGTTTAACGGGTTTCCCAGGCGTTCTCCTCAACCTTAAACACATCATTATGAAGGAATGGATGTGGACAAGGAAAAGGATCTAAAGAACTAAAGAATCTCATGGCTGGACCTCACATTTATTTTTATGCCTAAAAGTAAGAATTTCTTTGGGGCTTATTCATTCCTATACTACTTGGGCAGATATATCAATACTTGGGAAAATCTGTTGCTGTTGGATTATAGAAAGAATTGCAAATTGGGTTTACAAATATTAATTTTAATTAACACTTATGAATGATATATTTTTTTATAATATCAGTTATTATTAGCACCAGAAATATCCATACTTACCATTATATCTGATGCTTGACATTATTCCTAGAACCTCTTGTTTTAAGGTCACCAAAGATGGTATTAATTGTGAGCTCGACTTTATTGTCTATAACACAAATTCTTGATAATTATCTTTGTACAATGAATAGATATTTCTGGAACACCAGTTAAAACCTTTTCTATAGGGATGGACATAATGAACAAACGTCTAGCAATGAAGGAAGACAAAAAGCTGCATACATATAAGAAACCCAACAGTGGAATCCTTTCCAACTCTCATATGCAGCAAACCTAATGGTCGACTTCCTCTTCAAACTCTCATATACAACAAACCCAATGGTATCCTTCGCCTTCAAACTCTCATGTATAGCAAACCCAATGGTACCCTTCGCCTTCAAACTGTCATGTACAGCAAAACGTAATAGTGGACTTCACTTTCCAACTCTCATATACAACATACCTACCCACTGATGAACTTCTCCACCCAACGCTCAAATACAAAGCCAGTGGTGGACTTCTCCATCCAACACTCATGTACAATAAAGCCAACAGTGGACTTCTTCATCCAATTCATCCAACACTCATGTACAGCAAAGCCAATGGTGGACTTTTTCCAACTCTAATATACACAAAGTCAATGGAATACTTTTGCATTCAACTCTGATATACAACAAAGCCAATGGTGGACGATACACAGACGATACACAGATCTACATCTCTGGACCAGATATCACCACCCTACTAACCAGAATCCCTCAATGTCTGTCCACTATTTCATCCTTCTTCTCCGCTAGATTTCTGAAACTTAACATGGACAAAACAGAATTCATCGTCTTTCCCCCATCTCACGTGACCCCCCCCAACAAACCTATCCATTACAGTAAGCAGCTGACCACTCTCCCCAGTCCCACAAGCTCGCTGTCTCGGGGTAATCCTTGACACTGATCTCTCCTTCAAACCACATATCCAAGCCCTTTCCATTTCCTGCCGCCTTCAACTCAAAAATATTTCACGGATCCATACATTCCTAAACCAAGAATCTGCAAAAACCCTAGTCCATGCCCTCATCATCTCCCACCTCGACTACTGCAACCTCCTGCTCTGTGGCCTTCCCTCTAACACTCTTGAACCCCTCCAATCTATTCTAAACTCTGCTGCCCGACTAATCCACCCGTCCCGCCGCTATTCCCCGGCCTCTCCCCTCTGTCAATCCCTTCACTGGCTCCCCATTACCCAGAGACTCCAGTACAAAAGCCTAACCATGACATACAAAGCCATCCACAACCTGTCTCCTCCATACATCTGTGACCTCGTCTCCCGGTACTTACCTACACGCAACTTCCGATCCTCACAAGATCTCCTTCTCTACTCCCCTCTTATCTCCTCTTCCCACAATCGTATACAAGATTTCTCTCGCGTATCACCCCTACTCTGGAATCCTCTACCACAACACATCAGACTCTCGCCTACCATCGAAACCTTCAAAAAGAACCTGAAGACCCACCTCTTCCGACAAGCCTACAACCTGCAGTAACCACCGATCGACCAAACCGCTGCATGACCAGCTCTATCCTCACCTACCGTATCCTAACCCATCCCTTGTAGATTGTGAGCCTTCGCAGGCAGGGTCCTCAGTCCTCCTGTACCAGTTATGACTTGTATTGTTTAAGATTATTGTACTTGTTTTTATTATGTATACCCCTCCTCACATGTCAAGCACCATGGAATAAATGGCGCTATAATAATAAATAATAATAGTAAACAATAATAATTTCTCAATCCAACTCTCATATACAATGGGGAAATTTTCCATTCAACTCTCATATGCAACAAAGCCAATGGTGGATTTCTCCATGCAGGTCTAATGCACAATAAAGCCAATGGTGGACCTTCCGAACCAACTCTCATATACAACAAAGCCAATGGTGGACTTCTTCCAACTCTCATATACAACAAAGGCAATAGTATATTTCTCCATACAACTCTCACAACAAAGCTAATTGTGGACTTCTCCATCAAACTCTAATGCACAACAAAGTCGATGGTGGACTCCTCCAGCCAAGTCTCATATACAATAAAGTCGATGATGGACTTCCTCATCCAACTTGCATATACTAAAAACCCAATGGTGGACTTCTCCATGTGACTCTCATATGCAACATGCTCATTATTTGGATACACCCTTAAATCATGTTCTCCAAATACCATGCACCAAAACTTTATCTTTTGTACCTCCAGTTTTGTAATTACAATGGTTAAAAAAAATGTCCATCAAGTTCAGCCTTCAAGTTCAGTTCCCTTCTGATCTACTGTATCAATCTTCAGAACAAGAACTCTCTACATTTACATAAGTGTTGAAGTTAATTTGTTTGTTGGCTATTGTTTTGATATGGGACATTTATGTACTTCACATCTTACACATTTTGTCACAACTCCCGGGTAATACTGCTGTAGGAAATGCTGCACACAGCAGCAAGGGAGCTGAACAAAATGCCAGGTTACTAACCTGGTTACAAACAGGACCTGAAACATATGACAGACTGGGAGGTGGTCAGTAAAGGAGCTAGACGCCGGGGAACAGAGAAAAGGATGAATACAAGAGAGTAGTCAACAAGCTAAGATCAGAGCCAGGAGATCACAAAGTACCAAAAGAGGTAAGACAGGGGATTGTCAGAAGTGAAACCAGAGGTCAGAATTCCAGAAGAACAAACAAACAGAGTAACACACGGAGAGCAAGGAAAACACTATACAAACCAAGCACACACTCCAGGGGTCAGGCACACAGACTAAAACAGAACGTATAGCTGACAGTGAAACCTAGTTTGGAGTGAGTATAAATACCCCTCTCATATTGAAAGAGAGGCCAACAACATTAACCCTGAGAGAACAGGACATTAGCCATGTTCTATCCATGATACATTCGTTCTTAAGACTAAATAAATGTAATTCTTTCATAATTTAAGTAACATCATCCAGGACCGTTATCTGTTTTATAGCTACTGGAGTCAGTGGTTAGGAGAAGCATACAGACTGATTGCACACATGTAAATGTGACAGATAGTGAATGGACAAAATTGGCAGCAACGGGAAGAAGACAATTCCACTTTAAAGTGGAATTTAAGTAAGCCCTTATCTTTCTTCTTAATTTCATGGTCAATGTGGCAATCTTAAGTATCCAGTCAAGACCACATAGCTGAGGAAAAATCTTGTTTTATCCCAAAGTCAACATCGGTAGATGAAATAGTGTGAGTGTGACTTATGGTTTATCACCGATCAAATGCGAAGCAGGTCAATGACAAACATCAAAGATATATGCAATCAGATATCAAAAAGCCTAAAATTTCATGGATACAGAGTGACCTTTCTTTCTCTCCAAATTGGAACATGAAAAAAATAGAGGTAAGTAGATGGACTTGGTCCCTACCACCTACAATAGGATAAAGGAAATCTGCCAGATCCCCTAAGCCTCCCAAACCACCATTGTTAAATTGCCCTGATCCACAATGCCTACCATGTCTTTGTTGTCCCAGTCAAATATGCAAAAAAATATTTATTCCGATTTTTCAGCATATGGTAATGAATTACCTATAGTCCAGCAAGGTGACACTTCAACCTGTAACAGCCTGACATCAGGCGCTGTAGTCAGGCCCCAGTGGACATACTTGATGGCCTTCATAGGAATGTGGTAGCCATCAGACACTCCAGTGGGAGAGAGATAACTACATCTGAGGTCAGGTTGTTTTGCGTTGAGGTGGCGCCTCATCAGAACAGAGACATATATTTAACATATATCGAACGAGTGACCAGAATAAAGGTTTTATTTTTGCACATTTGACCAGGCTTGAATGGTCCTGTACATCAAGGATGGACTTGGAAGGAATCATGAAAAAGGACTACATAATGTAATGGTGGTGGTTTGGCGGGCGGTGGTTTGGCCCTTGAATTATTAAGAATTAATTGAGGAAATATATATTTAGCTACTAAAAACTTAAGAAAATAGAATGGAAATTCAAGCTCAGGAGCAGTCATTGTGTATTGCACCTCTTTTGTGTTACTTTTGCAGACAGCTCACAGCTGCACGTCAGCATTTATTGGGTTAATACATCTGGGCCTGGCAGACTGAGCTCTGTGTTCGCCTTCTGATGTTGGATTTAATTGATACCTGCTCTGCTTTATATTGTGTGCAGGCCCCAGACTGACCCTCATTAGTTGGCACATAAAACCATTTTGTCTACACAGGTATGGCTGGCCTTTTCACCCCCTGTGCCTCCGCAGCCCGCCTGCAACAATCTCTTCTTTACGACCCTATTTGATTTCTTGTGACTAATTTGCAAAGCACATTAATTACTTCCATGTCTAGATTTTATTGCCAATAATACCTAACAAACAACTTTTTTTTTGTTTAAGTGGCCACAAAAATCCTGTTAGGGCGATATTTCTGGTGGCAACTCCTACCCCCTGAAAATGTCTCCACAACTTTCACAGTTTGCTGTCTTATGGTCTCCTGGTGAGAAGATTCTGAATAGTCCATCTACATTTAGGATCTGGAAATAGTGGCTCGATATTTATATAACACTCTATGCTGGTTTTGTAGCATTGGTTGTGCACTATTTGGTCATGGGTACTGGGACTGGTGGCTCTTGGTGCCCTCACATTGATCCAGTCAGAATCTAATGCCAATGTGGTCTGGAGTGCCCCACCATAATTGTAGGGGCAGAGAGAAGCTAATAAAAGGTTGTGTTTTGGTGCCAAGGGGCTGGTTGGGTATAGTCGATGTTCTTCTAGAGTTCATGATGTCTGCAAGAGTTCACAGCCTCAATAAAACTTACAGGACAGCCTGGCTATTGATGCCCTTGTTGGGGAGGCATAGACACATCTCTTTAAGCAGTCACAAAGAACTCAGATGAAGTTCTTGGCTCAAGCATTACAGCAACAACAAATTTACAGTCTCTTCATAGACTTCTCTCTCAAACAGGCCTCTTCTGGCCACTTTACCACAACTGGTCTTGCACCAACACTTTCAACTGTCTCATTTCCCAATGCACTCACTCTGGGCTGGTTCCTCTGCTGGACGTGAAGCTCTTGCTCACTCACTTTCTTTTGTTGATAGATCTTTGACCTACACACATACACAGTAAATAGGCATCACAATCTAGGTGGCAAACTTGTCTTAGGCCCCCAGTCAGAGGCCTCTACCCTAGCTAAATCAGAACTTCCACGTTGCCTTGAGATGGGGCAACACTCCTAAAATATGTGAAGGTTCTGGTTTGGCTTCTTAAGTCTTGTGGCAAGTCTTGTTAAAGGGTTGACTTCTAGGATAGCTACATGTAGTTCTATTCCTCTCTGAAGAGGCTATTTACATCCACGTGCACCCAGATGATACGTCACAATGGTCCTTTCTCTGGGATCAAACTTTTTACCATTACTTTAGGCAGAACCCTTGTTAAGCTCCTCACCCTCCCTCACTCTTTGGGTGGTCTCTTCCTACTTTCTTTATAGATGGACACCATTGCCACCACCTGAGACAGTTACAGAGGCAATCTCCTCCTGATAATCTGGTGCGGCACACCTTTTCAGATGTGTGTTTCTCATTTACATGTGGCGGACTCTAGTAAGTAACATAGCTTCACATGCCCTCTGCAACTGACTCGCAATGGAGGGAATCCAGCAGAGATGAGTGAACATGCTTAGTGATACTCGGATATCACTCGAGTAGCTGGGTGCTCGGATGTGCTCGGCACTTGGCAAGCATTAGCCGCTGCTCGATTTCAAACTCGAATTTCCCCCCGCATGTTTGGTGCCTGTTACAGAGCTAATATGCATGCGGGGATTGCCTGCGAGTCACTGTAATGCCGTAGCCATCTTGTTAGTGGCATTACTGTGATTTGCTTGCTGTGTGACATCATCAGGAGTTATAAAAGGATAGCTTCAGCACACTTTCGCCATTGCACAGCTCTGTGACAGTTGTTATTGGAGGAAGAGTGCTTGTCCAGGCCGGTGTGCACAGTATAACGAAACAGAGTCCTGTAGTGGTGATACTGGTGCTGAAACTGAACCATCATGCTAAAAGTCTTTCCAAGAGCTAATTTTGTGCTTTGCTGTTTGTATCAGATACACTCTGAATTTAGCCTAGCAGGGATAGTTTCTGAATACAGTCTCTAGGCAAGGATTAGGGCTTTGCAGTCCAGCACTAATGCTGCAGCTGCATTCTGTCAAAGTGGCTCTTTTAGTTTGGGTCCCTGCAAACGCTGAAATAATCTCTTTTATAATGTGCCCCTCATACCTGAATTTGTCAGGGGGGCATGTCTTTTCCCCCTGACACAAACGCCTCCCAGCCGTCGCTCAAGGCCTCCGTGCGCCGGGCGCCGCCTCCATTTCCTTCCTGAACATCCCTGGTGCAAATGGAATAGACAACAGATGGAAATTATTGGCAATTATCAAGACACACTCAATAAAGGAGTGGTTCTGTGGGTGGGGACAACAGACCACATCTCAGTACCAAGGCTTTCTGGCTGATGTTTTGGTCACTTTTGAATGTTGGTTTTGCTTTAACACTCGTGGTCGCATGAGATGGACTCTACAACCCACACAATTGGCTCAGGTAGTGCAGCTCATACAGGATGGCACATCAATGCGAGCTTTGGCAAGAAGGTTTGCTGTGTCTGTCATAGCATAGTGTCCAGAGGCTGGAGGCGCTACCAGGAGACAGGCCAGTACACCAGGAGATGTGGAGGGGGCCTTAGGAGGGCATCAACCCAGCAGCAGGACCGCTACCTCAGCCTTTGTGCAAGGAGGAACACTGCCAGAGCCCTGGAAAATGACCTCAAGCAGGCCACAAATATGCATGTGTCTGCACAAACGGTTAGAAACCGACTCCATGAGGATGGTCTGAGTGTTTGACGTCCACAGATGGGGGTTGTGCTCCCAGCCCAGCACCTTGCAGAACGATTGGCATTTGCCACAGAATACCAGGATTGGCAAATTTGCCACTGTCGCCCTGTGCTCATCACAGATGAAAGCAGGTTCACACTGAGCACATGTGACAGACATGACAGAGTCTGGAGATGCCGTGCAGAGCGATCTGCTGCCTGCAACATCCTTCAGCATGACCGATTTGGCAGTGGGTTAGTAATGGTGTGGGGTGGCATTTCTTTGGAAGGCCGCACAGCCCTCCATGTGCTTGCCAGAGGTAGCCTGACTGCCATTAGGTACCGAGATGAGATCCTCAGACCCCTTGTGAGACCATATGCTGGTGCGGTTGTCCCTGGGTTCCTCCTAATGCAGGACAATGCCAGACCTCATGTGGCTGGAGTGTGTCAGCAGTTCCTGCAAGATGAAGGCATTGAAGCTATGGACTGGCCCGCCCGTTCCCCAGACCTGAATCCAATTGAACACATCTGGGAAATCATGTCTCGCACCTTCCACCAACGTCACGTTGCACCACAGACTGTCCAGGAGTTGGCGGATGCTTTAGTCCAGGTCTAGGAGGAGATCCCTCAGGAGACTATCCGCCGCCTCATCAGGAGCATGACCAGGCGTTGTAGGGAGGTCATACAGGCACGTGGAGGCCACACACACTACTGAGCATAATTTCCTTGTCATGAGGCATTTCTACTGAAGTTGGATCAGCCTGTAACTTCATTTTCCACTTTGATTTTGAGCATCATTCCAATTCCAGACCTCCGTGGGATATTATTATGATTTACGTTGATAATTTTTAGGTTTTATTGTTAGCAACACATTCCACTATGTAATGAATAAAGATTTACAACTGTACTATTTCATTCAGTGATATCTAGGATGTGGGATTTTAGTGTTCCCATTATTTTTTGAGCAGTGTACTATAACCTGCTCTGTGCTACATTTTGGTGGCATATAACACTCCCAAAAAGCTGACATACCCTGATGAAGGGGAACTGAGATTTACTCAAAACGCGAAGGTTATAGACACAGCAGGACTTCGTAGCTTCTTACTGTGATGTCACAAGCTACTTCAGCATTCTCCCGCTCAGTTACCAGGGATGCTATCGTCTGGAACACCCTAGTCACACAGACATGTCAGAATTACCACAGGACTTGATGCACCACCTCCATTTTTAATTGCATCTGGACACAAGATCCCTACAGTGGACCCCAGTACAGGCAGGAGCACTCAGAGGTACAAGGATAATCTTCATCCTACAGTCAACTACTCGAAGGAGGCAATATCAGCAAACTTCCGGTCTTCCTTACTCCTTCTTATGTTTCACATGCATGATTGTTAGCTGAAGTGCTCGGTCTGGGGTGGTAACTATTTGTAGCCTTATAAACTAACACTTTTTAAATAGAAAGATTAGTGAATTATTTATACTCTATATGTAAGATCTATAGCCCACACTCTAGATTTGCAGTGTTAGCATAAACAACCCAAGTTGTTGTTTCATCAATTTATAGAAAGGTATTGGTCATAAATGACTGTGTGTAAATTTGAATTACCATGATTTTTGAAGCATTTTTGAGCATTACTTGTGCAATTGTTATTGGTACTGTATACTTATCATTGCACGTCTATTCCCCCCCATGACCGTCCACTAGCTGTTTAGCGCGACAGTATTCAGATTGTATCTGACACCCAAAAAGCATTGAAACATTTTTCTGTATTCTATTACTTAACCATATACTATTATATACCATGTGCTATACATATATATATATATACACCATCTATATATACTATATATGCTATTATAACTAAAATATGTCTATAAAATGCACAGAGCATGGGAAGCAAACAAGAAGAATTGGAACTGCTAACACAGGAGGACAGATATGATGTCATAGGCATCACGGAAACTTGGTGGGATGATATACATGATTGGAATACATACCTAGAAGGCTACAACTTATTTATTAGAAACAGGATTAACAAGAAGGGAGGAGATGTTGCATTGTATGTTAGGAAAACGTATCTCCACAGAGATCCAAGCTTTAGAGACTGGTAGCTCTGTAGAAACTGTTTGGGTAAGAATTCAAGAAGAAAAGAACAGAAAGGACACTGCTGTAGGCATTTACTATAGACCGCCTGGACAGACTGAAGATACGGATGAACTCTTTTTACATGAGATGTCTCTGTTCTCAAAAAACTATGACATAGTGATCATGGGTAGAGATGGGTGAACCAGAAAAGTAAAGTACACCTACGGAAGTCCGTGCTACTGTTTGGGTTCAGCCCCCTGAACACCGGGTGTTTGTTAAATGACAGCGTAAGCCAGCAGCTATGATTGGAGGTAAAAAGTTTAGCTCTGGTCACTGGTGTTGGTTGATGGGACTACTACTGTGCCGCTAATAACAGCGAGAGCAGGTGGCTGATGGGAGTATTCATCAGTCGGCTTATGCGCTGTAAATAAATAAGAAAAAAAAATTATGTGGGTTCTCCTGTATTTTTGATAACCAGCCAGGCAAAACTCACAGCAGTTATCTTCAGCAAGATTGGTTATCAAAAATAGAGGGGTCCCCACTGATTTTTTTTAAATTATTTAAATAAAATATTTTAAAAAATGGCATGGGGTCCACCCCATTTTTGACACCCAACCAAGCTAAAGTAGACATCAGGGGGCTGGTAGTCTTAGGCTGGTAAGGGTTCATGGATATTGTCCCCCAGCCTAAAAATAGCAGCCCACAGCCACCCAGAAAAGGAGCATCTATTAGCGCACAGCTTAATAATGGAGAGGCATCTATGAGACACCTATCCATTACAAATCCTATAGTTGTATGATAAATAAACACACAGCAAGTATAAAGTTTCTTATTTGAAATAAAGCAAAACACAGTTTTACTTTTTTTATTTAAAAATAACAAACACAGTTATACTCACCCAATGCCCATTCCATTGAATCCCTTGTCTCCTGTAATAAAGCAAAAATTAAAAACAACAATATCCCTCACCTGTCCGTCATTCTGTTCCATGCCGTAATCCATCTCTGGGGATAAACAGGGAATGAGCAGCTGTGAGTGCAGCATCAGTAACTAGCGGTGACATCATTGAGGTTACCGCCTTTCACTGAGGCTGCTTTCCCAGCCGGGCCAATGAACTGTGGTGACCTTGGTGAGATCACCGCTCGCTCAGTGATAAAAAAGACTCATGTTGCAGCGGTGAGTTGACTGGGAGAAATTTCTTCTCGATGATGTCACCCCCTGTCATTGATGCTGCGCTTGCAGCAGCTCATTTACCAGTGGTTCTCAGCCTGGACGGTCTTATCTTGGCACCATCCAGGTAGAAATTTTTTTTATATTTATCCCCAGACATGGATTACAGAATGGGACAGAACAGTGAAGAGGTGAGGGATATTGTTGCTTTTTATTTTTGTATTATTACAGCTGAAGAGTGCTTCAATGGAAATGGGCGATGATGTGAGTATGGTTTAATTTAGAATCATTAAAGGAGTCTGTTTCAGTCTTTCAATTAAAATACTTTATTCTGACTGTGTGTTTATTTACAATATAACTATAGGATTAGTAATGGATAGGTGTCTTGAAGCCTCTCCATTACTAAGCCATAGGCTTGATGTCACCAGACAACACAAAAGTGATATCAACTCCACAAATATGAACATCACTTGCCACCACTACAGTACAGGGCAAGTGGGAAGAGCTGGGCAAATAGATGCAGCTTTTCTGAGTGGCTGTGTGCTGATATTTTTAGGCTGGGGGGGGGGGGGGGCATGTCCATGTCCCCTTACCAGCCTGAGAATACCAGTCCCCAGCTTTCTGTTTTAGCAAGGCTGGCTGTCAAAAATGGGGGGATCCCACATCATTTTTTTTAAAATTGATTAAAAATTGAATATAAAAAGCAGCATAGGGACCTCTCTATATTTGATAACCAACCTTCTTAACACTGACAGCTGAGGGTTGCAGCCCCAGCTGTCAGTTTTGCCTGGCTGTTATCAAAAATACAAGGGAATCTGTTTTTTTTTTTTAATATTTCTTTAGAGTGCAGGTGATGGCTGATGAATACTCCCAGCTGCCGCCTGCTCTTACTGTTATTAGTGGCAGCAGGTGTAGGCTGATGGGAGCAGTAATCTGACCAGCTGACGCCATTGACCGGAGGTAAATTTTTTACCTCCGATCACAGCTGCGGGCTCATGCTGTAATTTGACAGCATGGGAATAGCGGCTGTCTGACCGTCAGTAATGATTTTATCGCCGATTAGAGATGGTGTTTGCCAGGCTGTCATGCACTTAACAGCACAGCAAACACTGGATGTTCGCTCCCCCCATTCATGCAAATGGGGTCCGGGTTTGGGTACGGGTACTGTTCTTGTACCCAAACCTGAACTTTTTTTTAACTGTTCAGCCGAATCCGCCACACCCGAACCTCCAAGGGTCCACTCATCTCTAATCATGGGAAATTTTAACTATCCAGATATTTGTTGGGAATCTCTCTCTGGCAAAAGTAATAGGTCCAGAAAATTCTTATGTTCTCTTGCTGACAACTTTATATTTCAAAAGATAGAAGAGAGAACAAGAGACTCCGCAGTCTTGGACCTAATTCTTACCAATAGGGAGGAAATGGTTGAGGACGAAAAGGTGGCAGGAAATTTTGGAGGCAGCGATCATGATATCCTCGAATTTTGGATTACAAGAGGAGGAAGAGCAGTAAAGTCTCTTTGGAGGTCTGAGTGATGTCAACACTGGCCTGAAGTTCCTGTGAAGTCAAGAATGTCCCGTGGGAGAGAAATTTATTGCTGTTTTATCCTTAAGACTGATCAAACTTTATTATAAAACATTCAAGTAGTATCCCCACATAGGGTTACATACTTACAGCACTTGACCCTTCTCTATCATCATCTACGATGGATGAAGCATTGACAGTGGCCCAATGAATTGAAGTACTCCCATTCTGTGTTGGACTGCATTGTCTGTGGCCAATCGGGCAAACTTCTAGCAGTTTGATGACAAGGCTTGTTCACATGTGTCATTTTTTCAGAGATTATTACGAGTTTGTTTTTAATGCAGAAATAGTGAAACATTTTTTAGTACCAGCATAGTGAATGAGATTTCTGACATCTCATACCCACTCTGCTTATTTTTTTCCGTGCAGATTTGAGCATTCAAAGCATTATTTTGTCAATTCTTTCAGCAGTTTTTCCTGCGTTTTTCACCCATTAAAATGAATTGGAAAAATGAAAAACTAAATGTCATGATCCAGGTAAGGGTTTGCTTCTTGCTTTTCCTTCCCCAGCCTGGTTATGGTGGGGGTTAACCTTTCCTGCCTCCCTTTGGTTTTTGGGTGGCTATTTATTGGTGCCTCTCCTGGTAGCATTTGTCAGTGATAGTTCCAGTCTCTGGATTGAGCAGCTGACCCGTATACCCTAGTGATCCTTCTGCTTCTGATTACCCATATTTGTGCCTGACCCATTACCTGTCCCTGACTTAGTGTGTGTTTGGTTGTTTCCTACACTTTAAGACTCGGCTTGAATTCTGAACCCTGCCTCCTGCTTTCCGTCTCTGTTATTACGTTTCCCGTCTGGCTTTGACTCTTTGGCTTGTACCCTGACTACGTCTTTTGTCTCACGTTTTGGATCCCACGCTCCCGTCTGATTCCGATTTCTGGCTTGTCTCTGACCATGTGCATTGCTGTGATCTCTGGTACTTTGTCTTTCTGTTTGGTGCTGACCGGCCTGTCTGACCACTCTGCCGCCTCCTAGTGGCGCTCCTCGCTTTGCTCTGTGGTGCTGCACAAAGAGTGCTTTCCTTTTCCCCTTCCCTGCGCCCCTGATGGAGGTTACGTGCAACTGCCTTGCAGTTGCATTACACTAAACACATAAAACATACACCCAAAAATTTTCCAAAAATGTGCATATTTCAGTATTTTTCATGCCAGCATTCTGCTTTTTGAAGTTGTAATATATGCTGCAAATCCGTAAGGTATTTACATATCTTTATTATTTAGATTTCTCCTTAAAGTAAATGAGGGAAAGAAGGGAAAGGAAATTGTCAGCTCACCAGTAGTAGATGCACCTTGCTGGGTAAGTAAATCGCACGGAGCCGTCTTACCCTCCTTTGCTAACTTAGTCGTTGCAGTTTGAGAAGAGAAGTTTTTGTTTTCCGACAGAAATGTTTTTCACAACAGTATTGATTTTTACGGTCGTTATATTGACGACCCAATTATTATTTGGAAAGGTTCAGATGCGGAAGAATTACAATTTATGACATACATCAATGACACTGAATTTTAGTTATCCTTTACGCATCATCTCTCCAATAATTCTATAAATTATTTGGATATTACTCTTGTCGGGAATATGGACACAAGTTCTATTGTTATATCGCCCTATAAGAAACCCACGGCCAGCAACTCTAAATTAGAGGTTAGTTCCTGCCTCCCACCACATGTAATAAAAAATATCCCCATTGGTGAGCTCATTAGAATTAAAAGAAATGCATCATTATCAGAAACGTACAATACTGCGGCAAATAAAACTATAACTAGGTTACAATCAAGGGGGTCCTCGGATCGTACCCTTAAAAAGCGGACTCTGTAGTTAATAACATCAACAGGCGCAATCTACTATCAAATTAAAGTAAAAACAAAAACAACAATCAATTTGTTACCTTTTCCAATCAATATAGTCCTCAATATACTGATATTATCAACATTATTCATAAATATTTGCCCATATGAAATGAGGATGCTAAGCTCGCCAATGTTTTGAATCAATCTGAAATCCTCTTTGTGGCTAAAAAAATCAGCAACCCTTGCAAATATTCCATCTCCCAGTGACACTTCCACCATCAATTCATTTTCCCGTTCTACTTGGCTTTCGACACAGAGGTATTTTATGTGTGGACACACAACATCTAAAGCCTGTTTTCATGCTTCAAATAATAAACACAAATTTACATCAAAATCGACCAACAAAGAATTTACGATAAAAAGTTTTATTAATTGTAATCCAACTAGGGTTATATACATTATCGAATGTGAACTGTGCAATAAACAATATACTGGTTGTGCCACCGGACCATTGAAAGGAGACATGTCCGATGCAGTTCACTCCAAAAGTGTTGGAGTATCCTCAGTCTCAAAATATTTTTCACAAGTACATGGTGGAAATATCAACTCTTTCATTTTCTACGGCATAGAAAAGTCCATAAACCTAAAAAAGGGGGGTAATCTATAATGTAAATTACTGAACCGTGAATCCTTTAGAATTTTTAAGTTGCATATCAGTGTGGCTCACGGTATCAACTTAAGGCAAGAGCTAATTTTGCAGTCTGACTGATAATATCCTGATTCTTTATAACCGTTTTTTTCCTTTTTGATTTGGTTATCAAAAAAATGTTTATTTGTCTTTCTTGCTCTAAAAAAGTTATTTGATACCTGTGTGTTTTTTTTTTTATTTCTGTGTTTCTTGTGTTTTTTTGTCCACACTGGGATTTCAGACTTTTTATTTGCTTTGCACCCTATAGATATAATTTTCTGATGTTCTGTTAATTGCTTGATTTTACAAAGTGCTCTCAGTCTCTATAAAAATTCTGTCCCATGATACCTATATATACCATGATTAAGGCTGAAACGAAGCGGTTGGTCCATCCAGGCGTCGGTTGGTGTCCAGTTTTTATGTCTTTGTATAAGTTCTAATAATGCTTCTATATTTTTATGCAGGTTTTACTGGTTTCATCGCTGGAGGATCCCCTTTTCTCTTTTTTTCCACTCCTATAATTTAGGTGTGCTATTCCTGCTGTTGGTGCTGATCCTGGCCTTGCTTTTGACCCCAACTTCGTTTTACTCTTTGACTCCTCTGACCTCGGCTTGTTTACTCCATTACCTGATTTTGATCTTGTTCATAATTCTCCATTTATGGACCTGCCTATGAGACACCACATGGTTCAAAGTAGAGTTAGGTGTCAGACAAGGCTACATCCTTTTAAGCATGACCCAACACACATTATGTGTCAAACTGCAAATATAAAAAACTCAGTAGAGGCAAAAAATGCAATAATTTGACAACTACATGCTTGAACCGGCACATGTAAGGCCAACATGCCTTAGTGTGGGAATCTCACTGTGCTAAAATGTGGACTAGCGGGCCTCACCAACCACCGGGTGTCCCATAAACTCCATCTGTTGCTTCTTCTTCCTCTGTCACCATTCCAATTCTTCACACACAGGTCTCCGGAAACAGAAACTACATTTGCTTACCCACCACAGTAGGGGTGAGTGAGAGCCGGTCAGCTGTTATGGAAATAGACATGACTGCTGCTTTTGTGTCACCTAGCACAACACTTCTTTCCCCATCCACCGTAACATCTCCTCCTGCATCTCACTCACAGTCCAGCAGTTTGTCCGGTTCACTATACTCCACCCTCTCTCAGCACTGCAGCCAGCCCACAGTCCCGCAGGTGTGGTCACATAAAAGAATGTTCCTTCCTACACATGGCAAAGCTAAGAGCTTGAGCTCCACCGTCTCCAATCTGTTGGCCATGGAAATGCTGCCTTTCTGCCTGGTGGATACCGTCGGTTTCTGAAAGTTGATGACCATCACAGTCCCCCAGTACCAATTGCCCAGTTGCCATTACTTCTCTAAGAAAGCTGTGCCTGCGCTATACCAGCATGTCACTGACAACATCACCCGTTTCCTGAAAAAATCTGTGTCTGCCAGAGTGCATTTCACCACTGACACCTGGATGAGCAAACTTGGGCAGGGGCGTCACATTTTGCTGACTTGGCACTGGGTGACTCTGCTGGCTGTGGGGGCAGGTGGTCAAGTGGCTGCTCCACAAGTCTTTTAATCCCCAAGACTTGCAGGACAAACCTCTGTAGGTAACAGTTCATCCACTGCTTCTGCCTCCTCCACCTCCTCTAGGTCCTCTACCTGTGCCCTCAACCCCTCCCTTAATCAGACTCGCCCCACCTTAGTACTGCACAGCCATGGCTCACAGCAATCAGGCAGTGTCTAAATTAATATTCCTTGGAGATCACAGTCACACAGCTCAAGAGCTGTGGACAGGTATCCAGGCCGAGTTAGAGCAATGGCTGTCTCCACTGAACCTGGAGCCAGGGAAGGCCATGTGCGTTAACGGTGCAAACCTGGTGGTGGCCCTACGCCGTGGCAACCTCACACACGTGCCTTGCATGGCTCAGGTCCTCAACCTGGTGGTACAGCAGTTTCTCCATCAGTATCCCAGCCTGGATGTGCTGCTGCAGATAGTATACTCACTGTGTGCTCACTTACGATGATTGCACCCCGCAGGACATTGACTTGCAATGCTACAGAGGCCTTTCGGTCTACTGGTTCACCATTTGATTAGCGATGTTGCAACACAGTGGAATTCCACTCTGCACATGTTGCAGAAGCTGTGGCAGCAGCGACGAGTCCTGGTGCAATATGTCCTTTTGCATAGCCTGGGCCAATGCAGTCCGGACGTGGGGAAAATCACGCTTGCGGAGTGGGCACAGGTGAAGGACCTCTGCACTCTTCTGCACAGTTTTGAAATGGCTACTTACATGGTTACTGCTGTTGATGTTGTCATCAGCATCACTATTCCGGTAATCTACATGCAAGAGCACACTTTGAATAGTCTACATGAGGAGGTGATGGTCCTAGAGGAAGCGTTGGAAGCAGAGGATAACAATCTCAAATTCTAGACTGTCGTCGCACAGGTGGCTGCCATGAAGATGAAGGAGCCGAGGAACAAATTGAGGAGGATGAGGTGATGGACGCTCAACAGTCTGGAGATGAAGATGATAATGATGCGCTCTCTAATGTCCATGGTTGGTGGGAGGAGATGGAGGAAGCAACCTTGAGTGTTACCCCCACCAACACAGCATGGAGTTAAACCTCATGGAAGCGCCCTTCACATAAGTGCCTTCTTGCTTCACTATCTTCAACACGATGCCCGTATTCTTGGGGTTAGAAATAGTGCTAACTGCTGGGTTGCCACTCTGGTAGATCACCGGCACAAGAATAAATTTAGCCAGATGCTTCCCCACTGGAAAGGGATGCGCACAAGCTGGAGTATCGAAATATGTTTGTAGACAATCTTAAGAGTGGTTTTCCTCAAGACAGCAGGGAGGCACACAGCGTGCACCCCAGTTCTAGACGTCAAACACCGGGAGTGTCAAGGCGTCATTGCAAAAACATTAGCAGCAGCAGTGTAAATGGCATAAACAATTTCTCTGAGTCATTTCACACATTTTTTAGATCAGACCGTGCACCAGCAGAGCAGAGTCCAAGTCTGACACGTTGTGAACGACTGGATAGGATGGTGCAGGAATATCTGGAGCTCAATATCAATACCATCAGGGGCGTTTGGACCCTTTTACATTTTGGTTGTCAAAAACGGAAGAGTGGCATGAGCTCACCTTTCACGTCTTGGAGGTTTTGTCATGTTTGGCGCATCCGACCGTCCTTTCAAAGTGTAGGCCGGCTTGCTTTAATGAAAATTAACAAGTCATGAATCTCTGATGACTTTTGCACCCCAATCGCAGATTGGGCAGACTAGGTGATGGTGATTTGAGTGCTGCATTGATCTCGTTTTATTGCAGTCTGTGTTATCTTTGTGGTGTCTTCTGTGCCTGCTGTTGCTACTGCTGCTGATGTTGCAAACAATTTTTTGAAATGTGGAGACTCCAAGTTGGGTCTCCATCTGGTGGTTTGCCCGTAGCAGAAGGTGTGTCAGAGGCCAATTATACTGTTTTGACTCTGTAGAATTTGATGTCTCTTTAGCGGTGTGTGACAATTATTTTTTTGAAATGTGGGGACTCCAAGTTGGGTCTCCATCTGGTAGGTTGCCTGTGTAAGTCGGGCTACCAGACAGGCAGACCTGCACTTTCAGTCAACTACCCATGTTACTTGCCATACATTTTTCTACCAATTGTACTCTATGTAACTGATATCTGTGCCATTTGAGTGTGGCTGGGAAAAAAAATGGAGGTGTTGCTTGTGGTATCAGGACTCCCAGCTCACAAGACTTACACCGCTTCCTTAACCACTAGGTCCTCATTAAAACTTCAATTCAAGGCTGTAAATACTGGGCCAGACACTGATACCTCATGCATGGCCCATGGCTGACTGCTGCTGTGCCATTTGCACATTTCTACTGTGCGTCAATTGATGCCACTTTTCATGGTGTCTACCCCTAATTTTAGATGCTTGGGAAGCTTGTTGTCACTCCTTAAGGTGTTGTCTAGGCGTTTGATTTGGCTTCCCATTGCATTTAATGGGGTTCAGTTATGTTCATTGAATTGTTCGTCGAGCATGTTCGTCGAACGTCAAATCATTCAGCAAATTGAACTGAACTGAACCTTAAAAGGTTTGCTTATCTCTAGTCATTAGCTGTAAAAGGAATACAAAGAGGAAAACTCAATGAGCAGTCAACACCCTCCCTAACCTCAACGCTCTTGGGAATCTTTAGAATATCCTCAAGCAAATGATATATGAGGGTGGGAGGCCGATCAGATCAAAACAGCAGCTCTGAGGGTGATTCTGACTAGTAGAGTTGAGAGACCTTGACCTTTTTAGAGTCGAGCCGGGTTTCGCGAAACCCGACTATCTCAAAAGTCGGGTTGAGTGAAATCGGCCGATTATGACGTAAAGTCGGGATCGACCGAAACACGAAACCCAATGTAAGTCAATGGGGCAGCATAGTCGGCAGTGAGTGGGGGCCAGGAAAACATCTAGAGTGCCCATTTTAATGTCAAAACCATCCATTCTTCTTAATGAAGCTTGTAATTTACCTTATAATAATTGGAAGGCATTTGAAATTGGGGGTCATTTGGCTAAAGTTGTGGTGGGTAGGGCTGGTTCAAGTAATTAGTGGGCCCAGGAAATCTGGACCACGTCACGGCAGTGGAGCAGGGAGAGGTAAGTATTTCAACTTTGCAAGTGCTGTGAACCTGAGCAAGCAGGGGGGGCCCACTCGTTGGCATTGGCACTGGCACAGGGCCCCTCAAAGTACAGCGGTGTGTTTGCATGGCGGGGGCGCCTCCCACCGGCAGCAACACTTTTGCGTACTATGAGAGGCCCTGTGCCAGTGACGTCGCCAACTAGTATTCCTCCCCCCACCTGATGAAGGAACCTGCACTTTCATCTGCACCTTCCTCTTTGTCCCCGTGTAAGGTGGTATGGTATGCGGGAAGAGGAACCTGACTTTCAGCAGGGTCACAATCTTGCTGTGTAGCGTGCACGGGGAATGTTGCGTTATGGGTCAATGTACCAGCAGACTCATCTATCACTGGCTGGGCAATGGGCAGGATGAGGAGGAAACACAGATATAGGCCCAAATAATAAAGTGGGCTAAATGCAGTTCAAAATTGGTAACACAGGAATAACCAGGGGGCATTGCAGTGGAGGACAACTGGAATGAGAGGCTGACACAGAGAGTAGGCCCAAATCAGTAAGTAGTCGAAATGCAGTTCAAAATTGGCAACCGTAGTAAACAGGCGGCACAGCTTTGTTCAGTGGAGGAGAATAGCAAGGAGTGGCAGACACCGATAGTAGGCCCCAACCCAACTAGTAGGCCAAATGCAGTCTAACATTAACAACTACTTAACGAGCGCCTGAAAACGGAATTTCAGGACAGGTAACCAGGAGAACAGCAAGGAGCGGCAGACACTGTTAGTAGGCCCCAAACCAACTAGTACGCCAAATGCAGTTGTTCCATTTAACCACAATTTAACGAGAGCCTGAAGATAGAAGCTCAGGAAAGGCAATCTGGAGAACACCTTGGAGTGGAACACACCATCTCTCTCCACCCCATACCCATTTTGTAGGCCTAATGCTGTGTAGTTTTCTACAACTACTAAACGAGAGTCGGAAGATCGAAGCTCAGGAAAGGCAACCTGGGGAACACCTTGGAGTGTAACACACCATCTCTCTCCACCCGATACCCATTTTGTAGGCCTAATGCAGTGTAGTTTTCTACAACTACTAAACGAGAGTCGGAAGACCGAAGCAATGGCAAGGCAACCTGGGGAACACCTTGGAGTGTAACACACCATCTCTCTCCACCCGATACCCATTTTGTAGGCCTAATGCAGTGTAGTTTTCTACAACTACTAAACGAGAGTCGGAAGATCGAAGCAATGGCGAGGAAACCAGGAGAACACCTTGGAGTGGAACACACCATCTCTCTCCACCCCATACCCATTTTGTAGGCCTAATGCTGTGTAGTTTTCTACAACTACTAAACGAGAGTCGGAAGATCGAAGCTCAGGAAAGGCAACCTGGGGAACACCTTGGAGTGTAACACACCATCTCTCTCCACCCCATACCCATTTTGTAGGCCTAATGCTGTGTAGTTTTCTACAACTACTAAACGAGAGTCGGAAGACCGAAGCAATGGCAAGGCAACCTGGGGAACACCTTGGAGTGTAACACACCATCTCTCTCCACCCGATGCCCATTTTGTAGGCCTAATGCAGTGTAGTTTTCTACAACTACTAAACGAGAGTCGGAAGACCGAAGCAATGGCAAGGCAACCTGGGGAACACCTTGGAGTGTAACACACCATCTCTCTCCACCCCATACCCAATTTGTAGGCCTAATGCAGCCTACTTTCCGACAACTACTAAACGAGAGCATGAAGATCGAAGCTCAGGAAAGGCAACCTGGGGAACACCTTGGAGTGTAACACACCCTCTCTCTACACCACGGAAGGGCTGATTCTTAGGAAGGAAGGCTGTCGGAAAGAAGCAGGGCGCGTCCGAGGGTGATTATATTCTTATTAGGTATATACTCACCCTCGGACGCGCCCTGCTTCTTTATTGGTAATGAATGTTTATTTGCAATGTGGTTTTGACTTACTCTATTTTTTTGGTAAATAATGATTTTATTATTTTCATTGTTTTGCATCTTCTTGGCAATAATATAAAGAAGACGCGACAGGACAACACTCGGTGGATGCAATATCTGTGTTTTAAATTGAAAAAAACTTTCAGTTAACTACTTGCAGGAGAAAGTTATTGTAGCTGGTGGCCATTTTTAGTACTGTACCAGATTTTTGTTGTATGTGTTTGTTTTTAATGTTAAAATGTCTGCATTTGATATCTCTCCAGTATTTTCTTTTTTATAAGCAAAATACTTATTTTTATATTTTCTGATGTTGGTTCAAGGGGTACACGGGCAGCAGTAGACAGGTCAGTGGAGGCCTAGTGGAAGGAGGGACCGCAGACAGGCTTCGAAGCCCTAACATAATAAATTGGGCTGGCTGTAGGCAATTTAAAATTGGTTCCAGGGGAACCCGGGCAGCAGTAGACAGGTCAGTGGAGGCCTAGTGGAAGGAGGGACCGCAGACAGGCTTTGAAGCCCTAACATAATAAATTGGGCTGGCTGTAGGCAATTTAAAATTGGTTCCAGGGGAACCCGGGCAGCAGTAGACAGGTCAGTGGAGGCCTAGTGGAAGGAGGGACCGCAGACAGGCTTCGAAGCCCTAACATAATAAATTGGGCTGGCTGTAGGCAATTTAAAATTGGTTCCAGGGGAACACGGGCAGCAGTAGACAGGTCAGTGGAGGCCTAGTGGAAGGAGTGACCGCAGACAGGCTTCGAAGGCCTAATATAAGAAAAATGTCAATACAATGGTATTGTCAGTGCCAGGCATTGAAGGATGTCAGCGCATAGACTAAACATTGGTGGAGCTGTGAGAGAAAATTTTGCAAGTGGTAGAGCACTGTTTGACCTGGGGGGGGGACTGTCTTGTGGCCGGCGGTACAGGCCCAGGGCCCCTCATATTACAACGGTGTGTCTGACGTTGGGTGCGCACCACAACCGCCAGACACTTTATTGTACTATGAGGGACCTAGTGGCAGTGCCGTCGACCAAAAGCGGGCACACCCACCTCTTCAGACAAACAGTACTCTCACGGGTGCTGGCACCAAGTGGCGATACCACGGCCCCGTGTGGGGACTTTGGCCATTTAGGGAGGTGTTAACATGTCGGATGCTGGACAATCAGGTGCTGCAAATTACGAGATTGGAAAAGTCGTTCAGAATAGTCCACAGGCAAGACCTCTACATAGGAAAGCTAGGTGTCAGCCGGGCAAGGTGGGGCAAAAGATTTCGAAATCCAGTTGTGGTTCATTTTAATGAAGGTTAGATCATCTACATTTTGGGTAGCCAGACGAGTCCTTTTTTCTGTTAGTATTGAACCTGCAGCACTGAATACTCTTTCTGATAGGACACTAGCTGCCGGGCAAGCAAGCTCCTGCAATGCATATTCTGCCAATTCTGGCCAGGTGTCTAATTTTGATGCCCAGTAATCAAATGGGAATGACGGTTGAGGGAGAACGTTGATAAGGGATGAAAAATAGTTAGTAACCATACTGGACAAATGTTGTCTCCTGTCACTTTGAATTGATGCTGCAGTACCTGTCCTGTCTGCGGTCATAGCAAAATCACTCCACAACCTGGTCAGAAAACCCCTCTGGCCAACGCCACTTCTGATTTCTGCCCCTCTAACACCTCTGGTCTGCTGGCCCCTGAAGCTCGTGTTAGAACGATCACGGGCGCTGTGTGCAGGGAATGCCAGAAGCAAACGGTCAACAAGAGTTGATTGTTTGGTTGCTAATATTAGTTCCAAGTTCTCATGTGGCATTATATTTTGCAATTTGCCTTTATAGCGAGGATCAAGGAGGCAGGCCAACCAGTAATCGTCATCGTTCATCATTTTTGTTATGCGTGTGTCCCTTTTGAGGATACGTAAGGCATAATCCGCCATGTGGCCCAAAGTTCCAGTTCTCAAATCTGTGGTTGTGCTTGGTTGAGGGGCAGTTTCAGGCAAATCCACGTCACTTGTGTCCCTCCAAAAACCAGAACCCGGCCTTGCTGCGCCAACAATTTCCACTGGCCCCGGAAAAGCTTCCTCATTAAAAATATAATCATCCCCATCATCCTCCTCGTCCTCCTCCTCCTCTTCGCCCGTTACCTCGTCCTGTACACTGCCCTGGCCAGACAATGGCTGACTGTCATCAAGGCTTTCCTCTTCCTCAGCTGCAGACGCCTGATCCTTTATGTGCGTCAAACTTTGCATCAGCAGACGCATTAGGGGGATGCTCATGCTTATTATGGCGTTGTCTGCACTAACCAGCCATGTGCATTCCTCAAAACAATGAAGGACTTGACACATGTCTTGAATCTTCGACCACTGCACACCTGACAACTCCATGTCTGCCATCCTACTGCCTGCCCGTGTATGTGTATCCTCCCACAAAAACATAACAGCCCGCCTCTGTTCACACAGTCTCTGAAGCATGTGCAGTGTTGAGTTCCACCTTGTTGCAACGTCTATGATTAGGCGATGCTGGGGAAGGTTCAAAGAACGCTGATAGGTCTGCATACGGCTGGAGTGTACGGGCGAACGGCGGATATGTGAGCAAAGTCCACGCACTTTGAGGAGCAGGTCGGATAACCCCGGATAACTTTTCAGGAAGCACTGCACCACCAGGTTTAAGGTGTGAGCCAGGCAAGGAATGTGTTTCAGTTGGGAAATGGAGATGGCAGCCATGAAATTCCTTCCGTTATCACTCACTACCTTGCCTGCCTCAAGATCTACAGTGCCCAGCCACGACTGCGTTTCTTTCTGCAAGAACTCGGACAGAACTTCAGCGGTGTGTCTGTTGTCGCCCAAACACTTCATAGCCAATACAGCCTGCTGACGTTTGCCAGTAGCTGCCCCATAATGGGAGACCTGGTGTGCAACAGTGGCAGCTGCGGATGGAGTGGTTGTGCGACTGCGGTCTGTGGACGAGGTCTCGCTTCTGCAGGAGGACGAGGAGGAGGGGGTGCGAATGGCTACAGCCAACTGTTTCCTAGACCGTGGGCTAGGCAGAACTGTCCCAAACTTGCTGTCCCCTGTGGACCCTGCATCCACCACATTTACCCAGTGTGCCGTGATGGACACGTAACGTCCCTGGCCATGCCTACTGGTCCATGCATCTGTTGTCAGGTGCACCTTTGTGCTCACAGATTGCCTGAGTGCATGGACGATGCGCTCTTTAACATGCTGGTGGAGGGCTGGGATGGCTTTTCTGGAAAAAAAGTGTCGACTGGGTAGCTCGTAGCGTGGTACAGCGTAGTCCATCAGGGCTTTGAAAGCTTCGCTTTCAACTAACCGGTAGGGCATCATCTCTAACGAGATTAGTCTAGCTATGTGGGCGTTCAAACCCTGTGTACGCGGATGCGAGGCTAAGTACTTCCTTTTCCTAACGAGAGTCTCATGTAGGGTGAGCTGGACTGGAGAGCTGGAGATCGTGGAACTAGCGGGGGTGCCGGTGGACATGGCAGACTGAGAGACGGTGGGAGATGGTATTGTTGCCGCCGGTGCCCTAGATGCAGTGTTTCCTACTACGAAACTGGTGATTCCCTGACCCTGACTTCTTTGGCCTGGCAAAGAAACCTGGACAGATACTGCAGGTGGTGCAAAAAATGGTGGCCCTACACTGCCGGAAGGGATGTTGCGTTGATGACTAGCTTCATTGGCCGAGGGTGCTACAACCTTAAGGGACGTTTGGTAGTTAGTCCAAGCTTGCAAATGCATGGTGGTTAAATGTCTATGCATGCAACTTGTATTGAGACTTTTCAGATTCTGCCCTCTGCTTAAGGTAGTTGAACATTTTTGACAGATGACTTTGCGCTGATCAATTGGATGTTGTTTAAAAAAATGCCAGACTGCACTCTTTCTAGCATCGGATACCTTTTCAGGCATTGCAGACTGAGCTTTAACCGGATGGCCACGCTGTCCTCCAACAGGTTTTGACTTTGCCACGCGTTTTGGGCAAGATACGGGCCCGGCAGATGGAACCTGTTGCGATGTTGATGCCTGCTGCGGCCCCTCCTCCTCCGCTTCAGAACTGCTGCCGCCTGCACCCTGTTCCCCCAATGGCTGCCAATCGGGGTCAAGAACTGGGTCGTCTATTACCTCTTCTTGTAGCTCGTGTGCAACTTCGTCTGTGTCACCTTGTCGGTCGGTGGTATAGCGTTCGTGATGGGGCAACATAGTCTCATCAGGGTCTGATTCTTGATCAGCACCCTGCGAGGGCAATGTTGTGGTCTGAGTCAAAGGACCAGCATAGTAGTCTGGCTGTGGCTGTGCATCAGTGCACTCCATGTCAGATTCAACTTGTAATGGGCATGGACTGTTAACTGCTTCACTTTCTAAGCCAGGGACGGTATGTGTAAAGAGCTCCATGGAGTAACCCGTTGTGTCGCCTGCTGCATTCTTCTCTGTTGTTGTTTTTGCTGAAGAGGACAAGGAAGCGACTTGTCCCTGACCGTGAACATCCACTAACGACGCGCTGCTTTGACATTTACCAGTTTCACGAGAGGAGGCAAAAGAGCTAGAGGCTGAGTCAGCAAGATAAGCCAAAACTTGCTCTTGCTGCTCCGGCTTTAAAAGCGGTTTTCCTACTCCCAGAAAAGGGAGCGTTCGAGGCCTTGTGTAGCCAGACGACGAACCTGGCTCCACAGCTCCAGACTTAGGTGCAATTTTTTTTTCCCCACGACCACCTGATGCTCCACCACTACCACTACCCTAATTACCAGCTGACAATGAACGCCCCCGGCCACGACCTCTTCCACCAGACTTCCTCATTGTTTTAAAAACGTAAACAAACTAACGGTATTTGTTGCAGTCACACAACTTACACGGTGAGCTATAACTTCAGTATGATTTAGCTACCCCTTTACAGGTGGGTGAGACCACAACGAAAATCAGGCACAATGTTACACACTCTGTTGTTGGTGGCAACAAATGAGAGAGATGCCCCACACGCAGGACTGTCACTGAAGCGCAAATGTAAATATTAATCTCCCACTGATTTGTGTTTTTTTTTTTAAAAAGGAGACTTTAGAAAAAAAAAAAATGATTTAAGGAAGAATTTATAAACCAAATAAAATGAAATGATTTTTTCAGGGAGAATTTAGAAAACAAATAAAACATAAAATAGCCTTTCTAGGGCCCAGTGAGTGAGAGAGGACGCACACAGGAGTCAGGAGTGGCACACAAGCCCAGAGGCCAATATTTATCTCCCACTGATTGATGTAGTGATTTTTTCAGGTAGATTTTGGAACCCAAATCAAGCAAAAAAATTAATAGGCTTTCTATGGCCCACAATTGGAGAGAGAGAGATGGCACACCCAGGAGTCAAGACTGGCACACAAGCAGAAAGGGCAATATTAATCTCCCACTGATTTATTTATTTTTTTTCAGGGAGACTTTAAAAAAAAAAAAATACAAAAAAAATGATTTTTTTCAGGAATAATTTAGAAACCAAATAAAATAAAATGATTTTTTCAGGGAGAATTTAGAAAACAAATAAAACAAAAAATAGGCTTTCTATGGCCCACTATTTGTGAGAGAGATGGCACGCTCAGGACTGGCACACAAGCCCAGAGGCCAATATTAATCTCCCACTTTTTTTTTTTTTTTCCAGGGAAAATTTATAAACCCAATAAAAAAAATAATAAATAGGCTTTCTATGGCCCACTATCTGAGAGAGAGAGATGGCTCGCTTAGGACTGGCACACAAGCCCAAAGGCCAATATTAATCTCCCACTGATTGATTTATTGATTTTTTCAGGTAGATTTTGGAACCCAAATCAAGCAAAAAAAATAAATAGGCTTTCTATGGCCCACTGAGTGAGAGATGGCACAGACAGGGATGGCACTCTAGCAGAAATGCCAATCTTAATCTCCCACAAAAAAAAAAAAAAAAAAGGACTGTCCTACAATTACTGTCTCCCTGCAGTAATCTCAGCCAGGTATGGCAGGCAGCAATAAGGAGTGGACTGATGCACAAATTAAATAAAAAGTGTGGACAAACAAACAAGATAGCTGTGCAGAAAGGAAGGAACAAGAGGATTTGTGCTTTGAAAAAAGCAGTTGGTTTGCACAGCGGCGTACACACAGCAATGCAGCTATCAGGGAGCCTTCTAGGGCAGCCCAATGAGCTACAGCGCTGAGGGGAAAAAAAAAAAAAATGTAGCTTCCACTGTCCCTGCACACCGAAGGTGGTGTTGGGCAGTGGAAATCGCTACAGCACAAGCGGTTTGGTGGTTAATGGACCCTGCCTAACGCTATCCCTGCTTCTGACGAAGCGGCAGCAACCTCTCCCTAGGCTCAGATCAGCAGCAGTAACATGGCGGTCGGCGGGAACGCCCCTTTATAGCCCCTGTGACGCCGCGGACAGCAAGCCAATCACTGCAATGCCCTTCTCTAAGATGGTGGGGACCAGGACCTATGTCATCACGCTGCCCACACTCTGCTTTGGCGCGAAAGTCGCGTACCGCATGGCCGACCCCGCACAGGGGTCGGATCGGGTTTCATGAAACCCGACTTTGTCAAAAGTCGGCGACTTTTGAAAATGTTCGACCCGTTTCGCTCAACCCTACTGACTAGTGTTGAGCCACCTCCCTATTGTTTGGGTTCGGTTCGGTTCGTCGAACAGGGACGTGTTCGTCGAACGTTCGACGAACACCGTCGAACGCCATTGAAACCAATGGCAGGCAAACACATACAAACACATGGAAAACATAGAAAACACCTTAAAAGGTGTTCAAAAGCTGACAAACTGCTCAGAAGACACAACAGACACATGGAAAAGTCACAACTACATATAGTCATGCGAAAAGAAAAGAGGTGGAAGAGTAAAAGGATGAGGAGACACAGATATAGGCATGTCGTGCCCTTCTAAAATCAAGAAAGGCTGGAGTAAAAATCTAAACTCACTCTACCAACACCCAGACGTCTTGACCAAAAAAAGAAAAAAAGAAATATCTTTAGGTAAAATGGCGACGGGTCCATTCAGAACACTTTCCTTGAAGACGTAGTGGTTTCCCCATTGGGAGTTGTGCCAAAAAATGAACCCAATACATTCAGACTAATCCACCATTTCTCATATCCAAGGAGCAGGTCAGTAAACGACAACATCGACGTGGAACCAAGTGCAGTACTATGTACTGTACCTCCTTTGAAGAGGCAATCAGGCGGGTCAAGAAGTTGGTAAGGGGCACCCTAATGGCCAAAGCAGATATTGAGGAGGCGTTCCGGTTACTATCTGTGCCTCCGAATAGTGTCCTCCCATTGAGCTGCTTCTGTGAAGGAGCATACTACATAGATCGCTGCTTGCCCATGGGGTGCTCCATATCCTGCTCACCTCGACAACTTCTTATTTCACAGTGTGAAAAAACGCGGTAGTCCACCTGTGAGAAGGAGAGAGCTGGAGGGAGAGTGGACACCCCAGAGCCGAGGGGTTAGATTGAGAAAGAAAGAAGGTGGTGTAACTTGCTTCATGGGTGGGGTACTCTGCTGAGTAGCAGAAATTGCTACTAGGCCCAAAAGGATTTCCTGGGCCAAATGCCGTTAAAAAATAGTACTTAGGTAAACAGGCGGTGTAGCTTGCTTCATGAGTGGGGTACGCTGCTGAGTAGCAGCAAATTCTACTAGGCCCAAAAGGATTTCCTGGGCTAGATGCCGTTAAAAAATAGTGGATAGATAAACAGGCGGCGTAGCTTGCTTCATGGGTGGGGTACTGTGCTGAGTAGCACAAAATGCTATTAGCTACAAAAGGATTTCCTGGGCTAGATGCCGTTAACCCCTTACCGGCATCGGACGTACTATACCGTCCGATGCCGGCTCCCCTGCTTTGATGCAGGGCTCCGCGGTGAGCCCGCACCAAAGCCGGGACATGTCAGCTGTTTTGAACAGCTGACATGTGCCCGTAATAGGCGCGGGCAGAATCGCGATCTGCCCGCACCTATTAACTAGTTAAATGCCGCTGTCAAACGCAGGCAGCGGCATTTAACTACCGCTTCCGGCCGGGCGGCCAGAAATGACGTCATCGCCGACCCCCGTCACATGATCGGGGGTCGGCGATGCTTGTGAATGGTAACCATAGAGGTCCTTGAGACCTCTATGGTTACTGATTGCCCGTCGCTGTGAGCGCCACCCTGTGGTCGGCGCTCACAGCACACGTGCAATTCTGCTACATAGCAGCGATCAGCAGATCGCTGCTATGTAGCAGAGCCGATCGTGCTATGCCTGCTTCTAGCCTCTCATGGAGGCTATTGAAGCATGGCAAAAGTTTAAAAAAAAAGTTTAAAAAAATGTGAAAAAAATAAAAAAAACATAAAAGTTTAAATCACCCCCCTTTCGCCCCAATCAAAATAAATCAATAAAAAAAATATCAAATCTACGTATATTTGGTATCGCCGCGCTCAGAATCGCCCGATCTATCAATTAAAAAAAAGTATTAACCTGATCGCTAAACAGCGTAGCGGGAAAAAAATTCGAAACGCCAGAATTACATTTTTTTGGTCGCCGCAACATTGCATTAAAATGCAATAACGGGCGATCAAAAGAACGTATCTGCACCGAAATGCTATCATTAAAAACATCATCTCGGCACGCAAAAAATAAGCCCTCACCCAACCCCAGATCACGAAAAATGGAGACGCTACGAGTATCGGAAAATGGCGCAATTTTTTTTTTTTTTTTAGCAAAGTTTGGAATTTTTTTTCACCACTTAGATAAAAAATAACCTAGTCATGTTTGGTGTCTATGAACTCATAATGACCTGGAGAATCATAGTGGCAGATCAGTTTTAGCATTTAGTGAACCTAGCAAAAAAGCCAAACAAAAAACCAATGTGGGATTGCACTGTTTTTGCAATTTCACCGCACTTGGAATTTTTTTCCCGTTTTCTAGTACACGACATGCTAAAACCAATGATGTCGTTCAAAAGTACAACTCGTCCCGCAAAAAATAAGCCCTCACATGGCCAAATTGACAGAAAAATAAAAAAGTTATGGCTCTGGGAAGGAGGGGAGCGAAAAATGAACAGGGAAAAATGAAAAATCCCCCGGTCATGAAGGGGTTAAAAAATAGTAGTTAGGTAAACAGGCTGTGTAGCTTGCTTCTTGGGTGGGGTACTGTGCTGCGTTGCACCAAATTCTACTAGGCTCAAAAGGATTTTCGGGGCTAGATGCCATTACAAAATAGTACTTAGGTAAACAGGCAGTGTAGCTTGCTTCATGGCTTCATGGGTGGGGTACGCTGCTGAGTAGCACCAAATTCTACTAGGCCCAAAAGGATTTCCTGGGCTAGATGCCGTTAAAAAATCGTAGTTAGGTAAACAGGCAGTGTAGCTTGTTTCATGGGTGGGGTACGCTGCTGAGTTGCACCAAATTCTACTAGACCCAAAAGGATTTCTGGGGCTAGATGCCATTAAAAAATAGTAGTTAGGTAAACAGGCGGTGTAGCTTGCTTCATGGGTGGGGTACGCTGCTGAGTATCACTAAATTCTACTAGGCCCAAAAGAATTTCCTGGGCTAGATGCCATTACAAAATAGTAGTTAGGTAAACAGGCGGTGTAGCTTGCTTCATGGGTTGGGTACGCTGCTGAGTAGCACCAAATTCTACTAGGCCCAAAAGAATTTCCTTGGCTAGATGCCATTACAAAATAGTAGTTAGGTAAACAGGCGGTGTAGCTTGCTTCATGGGTGAAGTACGCTGCTGAGTTGCACCAAATTCTACTATGCCCAAAAGGATTTCCTGGGCTAGATGCCATTACAAAATAGTAGTTAGGTAAACAGGCGGTGTAGCTGGCTTCATGGGTGAAGATCGCTGCTGAGCAGCACCAAATTCTACTATGCCCTAAAAGATTTCCGGGGCTAGATGCCGTTAAAAAATAGTAGTTAGGTAAACAGGCGGTGTAGCTTGCTTCATGGGTGGGGTACGCTGCTGAGTTGCACCAAATTCTACTAGGCCCAAAAGGATTTTCGGGGCTAGATGCCGTTAAAAATTAGTACTTAGGTAAACAGGCAGTGTAGCTTGCTTCATGGGTGGGGTACTCTGCTGAGTAGCAGAAATTGCTACTAGGCCCAAAAGGATTTCCTGGGCTAGATGCCGTTACAAAATAGTAGTTAAGTAAACAGGCGGTGTAGCTTGCTGCATGGGTGAAGTACGCTGCTGAGTAGCACCAAATTCTACTAGGCCCAAAAGGATTTCCTGGGCTAGATGCCGTTAAGAAATAGTAGTTAGGTAAATAGGCGGTGTAGCTTGCTGCATGGGTGGGGTACGCTGCTAAGCTGCACCAAATTCTACTAGGCCCAAAAGGATTTCCGGGGCTAGATACCGTTAAGAAATAGTAATTAGGTAAACAGGCGGTGTAGCTTGCTGCATGGGTGGGGTACGCTGCTAAGTTGCACCAATTTCTACTAGGCCCAAAAGGATTTCCGGGGCTAGCTGCCATTAAAAAATAGTACTTAGGTAAACTGGCAGTGTATCTTGCTTCATGGGTGGGGTACGCTGCTGAGTTGCACCAAATTCTACTAGGCCCAAAAGGATTTTCTGGGTTAGATGCCGTTAAAAATAGTACTTAGGTAAACAGGCGGTGTAGCTTACTTTGATGGTTGACCCAGGCCACTAGCACAGTGAGCTTCCCACTGCAACTAATGCCTCATATCCATGTGACGGTTCATGCATGAAGTACTCAAACTAGTGATTTTTTGGCCTCTACTGAGATTTTGTTGACAAATTTTACAGACAACATGAGTTGGGTCATCCTTTGCGATGTAAAAAAAATGCCCAGGCTATGCAAGGCTTAGAGCCAGGGCCGGCGTCAGCACCCGGCACTCCGGGCAAATGCCGGGGCCCTGGGGAGAGAGGGGGGCCCACTTACAGCTGGGAGAGCAGAGCAGGAGATAACATGCTCTCTCCGCCCACAATGTCACTGCTGGCTGCGTTCTCTTAACCCCTATGTGCCAGCTCTGACACAAGCATCTTCTCACTCAGTCAGTGCAGCCAGGCAGGCACACATAGGGGTTAAGAGAAGGCAGCCAGTGTGACTGTTTGTGGGCGGAGAGTGCACGTTCTCTGCTCTCCCCCCTGGGTGGCTGCAGTGCTGAGCTGAACTTATCAGGCAGATTCCGAGGAGCTCCGTCCTACCAGTGCCTGAGTGAGTGTTATGGTATCCAGCAGTGGTTGAAGTTGTGGCTGCTGTCTGTCTCCGCTGCCTAAAAATGTGGGTGATGTCTGGAGGAGCAGCTGGTGGGGTGCAGCCTGTAGCCACCCAGCTCTCCCAGAATACATGCATGCTGCACCAAACCTGCACCAGTGGGATAGGAAGAAGCTTAACCCCTTCCCATCTGTATGAAGGTTATTGCTAAACCTTAAAGATAACAATCCGACCCGCATAAATGGGGTTAACCAGATACCAGGAGGAAGGGGAGCTGCTGCCATGGATAAAACTGAGCTGTGGGCTGTACGTTGGGGCCCCGTGGCCCCAGGCTGGTGACTGGAGGGACTCTGCCCAGTGCTGGCATGTGGGTGATTTCTGCGTCTCAGCTTCTCTCCTCCACATCACACTGTGCAGTCACAGCAACATTGGTTGTCTCTGTCCAGGTCCCAGCAGCTGCCACTGCTCCCACCAAGGACATGGCATCACTTAACCCTTCCCCTGCAGCCACCGGCAACAAATCCACATTATTCCTTGATTAAATCCGGTTCCAACCCAATAGAGGAGCAGACATTTCCTGCTGCCATTAGGGTCCGGGAGGAGGTGACATTGGCTGCCCAGCTACTCTGTAGTGGGGGGTGACAAGTGTAACATGGGGTAACGATGACGGAGAAATGCACAGGGTAATAGTGAGCGCGACAGAGGGCAGTGTATGGTATGGAGCAGTCAGGGGGTGGGCTGCAGGATCCCCCCATACTGTACATGACTGCCCGGGACAGGGAGGCGTTTAATGAGCTTCTAATGACAGGGCACTAATTGGGTCATTAGGGTTTGTGGAAAGGATTCAGGCAGCATCAGGTCCCTCATTAATGCCCGAGCCGCCTGTTACTTTGTAGCACAGATCTGTTGGGGCCGCAAAACCAAACAACGTTGTTTATGTAGAAAAGTCTTTGTTTCATAGAAAAACTCAAAACAGAAAAGCACCTCTCCTGTATATATACACTGCACAGCACCTTTCCTCCTGTATATATACACTGCACAGCACCTCTCCTATATATATACACTGCACAGCACCTTTCCTCCTGTATACAGTGGGGCAAAAAAGTATTTAGTCAGTCAGCAATAGTGCAAGTTCCACCACTTAAAAAGATGAGAGGCGTCTGTAATTTACATCATAGGTAGACCTCAACTATGGGAGACAAACTGAGAAAAAAAAATCCAGAAAATCACATTGTCTGTTTTTTTAACATTTTATTTGCATATTATGGTGGAGAATAAGTATTTGGTCAGAAACAAACAATCAAGATTTCAGGCTCTCACAGACCTGTAACTTCTTCTTTAAGAGTCCCCTCTTTCCTCCACTCATTACCTGTAGTAATGGCACCTGTTTAAACTTGTTATCAGTATAAAAAGACACCTGTGCACACCCTCAAACAGTCTGACTCCAAACTCCACTATGGTGAAGACCAAAGAGCTGTCAAAGGACACCAGAAACAAAATTGTAGCCCTGCACCAGGCTGGGAAGACTGAATCTGCAATAGCCAACCAGCTTGGAGTGAAAAAAATCAACAGTGGGAGCAATAATTAGAAAATGGAAGACATACAAGACCACTGATAATCTCCCTCGATCTGGGGCTCCACGCAAAATCCCACCCCGTGGGGTCAGAATGATCACAAGAACGGTGAGCAAAAATCCCAGAACCACGCGGGGGGACCTAGTGAATGAACTGCAGAGAGCTGGGACCAATGTAACAAGGCCTACCATAAGTAACACACTACGCCACCATGGACTCAGATCCTGCAGTGCCAGACGTGTCCCACTGCTTAAGCCAGTACATGTCCGGGCCCGTCTGAAGTTTGCTAGAGAGCATTTGGATGATCCAGAGGAGTTTTGGGAGAATGTCCTATGGTCTGATGAAACCAAACTGGAACTGTTTGGTAGAAACACAACTTGTCATGTTTGGAGGAAAAAGAATACTGAGTTGCATCCATCAAACACCATACCTACTGTAAAGCATGGTGGTGGAAACATCATGCTTTGGGGCTGTTTCTCTGCAAAGGGGCCAGGACGACTGATCCGGGTACATGAAAGAATGAATGGGGCCATGTATCGTGAGATTTTAAGTGCAAACCTCCTTCCATCAGCAAGGGCATTGAAGATGAAACGTGGCTGGGTCTTTCAACATGACAATGATCCAAAGCACACCGCCAGGGCAATGAAGGAGTGGCTTCGTAAGAAGCATTTCAAGGTCCTGGAGTGGCCTAGCCAGTCTCCAGATCTCAACCCTATAGAAAACCTTTGGAGGGAGTTGAAAGTCCGTGTTGCCAAGCGAAAAGCCAAAAACATCACTGCTCTAGAGGAGATCTGCATGGAGGAATGGGCCAACATACCAACAACAGTGTGTGGCAACCTTGTGAAGACTTACAGAAAACGTTTGACCTCTGTCATTGCCAACAAAGGATATATTGCAAAGTATTGAGATGAAATTTTGCTTCTGACCAAATACTTATTTTCCACCATAATATGCAAATAAAATGTTAAAAAAACAGACAATGTGATTTTCTGGATTTTTTTTTTCTCAGTTTGTCTACCATAGTTGAGGTCTACCTATGATGTAAATTACAGACGCCTCTCACCTTTTTAAGTGGTGGAATTTGCACTATTGCTGACTGACTAAATACTTTTTTGCCCCACTGTATATACACTGCAGAATTTACAATAGCTGTCACTCATGTAAGAAGTGAAATCTGGCATTGTACTATACATTTCTCTGCCGTATCTGTGCATCATAAATCGGGGTATGTGTTAAAGGGGGGGCCCACTGAGACTCTTTCGCCCAGGGCCCTAGAAAACCTGGAGCCGGCCCTGCTTAGAGCCCGTGCGACCTGAAGAGCCACCACGACTTCTGGTCTGAGGCACAGTTGGGGTTGAGGATTCAGTTGTTGACGTGCTTCCAGTACTCCGTCTCTGTCCAGGAAGGTGCAACCTAACCTCGTCGTCACTAGCATCCTCCTCCACCTCCTCTGCTGACCTCATGAACTGGCGGCCTGTGCGTTGACAGTAAGTGGGGTCTCCAACATCGTCATCATCACCCTGTGTGTTCTCACACCCGTCGTCCTCAGAGCCAACCTCTTCCTGCCCCGACCGAAAAGTCAAGTTTTCGTTCCAATCAGGTATCTCAGTCTCATCATCATCTTCCTCATTGTCTCCACCAACAGGAGTTACAGTTTTGGAACGAGGGTCTACATTATGCACAGAACCTTCTTCATCTGGGCCTGGATCCGACTCACAAAGATTCTGGGCATCAGTGCAGATCATTTCCTCGTCTGGATTCACAGAAGCTCTGGAGCAGACCTCTGATTCCCAGGCTATAGTATGCATAAACAGCTCTACAGACTCAACCATGTGTGTTTACCCCATGCTCAGACGGGCAGCTGGAGACTTGGGAGCTGTGAGGAAGCAAGAGCGATTGGGGTGACAACTCTGAGGACTGGAGTAGTTGTGATGTTGAAGTTGACATGGAGGAGAGCCCACTTGAACGAGCACTTGATATCCACCTGCTTTTTTTGTGCCTCATCTGGAATTTTTGGCAATGCTTGTAGCGATGGTCATAAGAAAGGGATCATATTCGATTGTCCACGAAAAGAAGTAGACATCTTACTTTGGCTGGAAGATGGTCTCTCTTCTGCAGATGTTACTATTGCTTTACCACCTACCCCACGGAAGCAACCTTTTTTTCCCTTTTCAACACGCCTATTCCCCTTTCCACCATCAGCAGGCCTTTTGCCACTCATTTTAGTGCTTAACTAATTGGCAACTCTGTATCTGTAGTTGTTGGCACAACAACCAATGGATGAAAACCGAGCAGAACTGAGTGGCCAAACTGTGGTACTAGGCCCTAAACTATTAACTGGATTAGATGCAGTGAAAATAGAGATACACAGGCGGTATAGTTTGTTTCACAGGCGGGCTACTCTGCTGACGTGCAGACACTGCTCCTAGGCCCAAAACTAATAACTGGATTAGATGCAGTGAAAATAGAGATACACAGGCGGTATAGTTTGTTTCACAGGCGGGCTATTCTGCTGACGTGCAGACACTGCTCCTAGGCCCTAAACTATTAACTGGATTAGATGCAGTGAAAATAGAGATACACAGGCGGTATAGTTTGTTTCACAGGCGGGCTACTCTGCTGACGTGCAGACACTGCTCCTAGGCCCAAAACTAATAACTAGATTAGATGCAGTGAAAATAGAGATACACAGGCGGTGTAGCTATCTTCATAGGCGGGCTACACAGATGACTATCAGACAATGCTACTAGCCCAAAAGGATTGGCTGAGATAGATTACACCAAATGCTGTGACAAACACTTGCACAGCACTGGCACAGACCTGCCTGGCAATCAGTGCTATGAACTGCTGTAACCTACCCTGAAAAGGGCTGATATTACAACTAGTCCCGACTCCTCCCGACTCCCTAAACCTATCTCTCTGACAATTCGCTCCAAAAAAACACTCTAAAGCTGGTTTCACACTTGCGTTTTAAAACGCAGCGTTTTTAACGCAAACGCATTTGATGCAAAAACGCGTTTAAACGCGTTTTTCCCTGCGTTTGTGTTTTTGAAACGCATAATGAGAAGTGTTTGACAGCTGCCAATCATCAAAATCAACTAGAAAACCCACTATAAACATAAATACTTTGGGTTAGGGTTAGGGTTAGGATCCCTAGTAACCCTAGGGATACTAACCCTAACCCTAACACAAACTCTAACCCTAACCCTAACACAAACCCTAACCCTAACCCTAGGGATCCTAACCCTAACACAAACCCTAACCCTAACCCTAACCCTAGGGATCCTAACCCTAACCCTAACACAAACCCTAACCCTAACCCTAACACAAACCCTAACCCTAACCCTAACACAAACCCTAACCCTAACCCTAGGGATCCTAACCCTAACACAAACCCTAACCCTAACACAAACCCTAACCCTAACCCTAACCCTAGGGATCCTAACCCTAACCCTAACACAAACCCTAACCCTAACACAAACCCTAACCCTAGGGATCCTAACCCTAACACAAACCCTAACCCTAACCCTACCACAAACCCTAACCCTTACACAAACTCTAACCCTAACCCTAACCCTAACACAAACCCTAACCCTAACCCTAACACAAACTCTAACCCTAACCCTAACACAAACCCTAACCCTAACCCTAGGGATCCTAACCCTAACACAAACCCTAACCCTAACACAAACCCTAACCCTAACCCTAGGGATCCTAACCCTAACCCTAACACAAACCCTAACCCTAACACAAACCCTAACCCTAACCCTAACACAAACCCTAACCCTAACCCTAGGGATCCTAACCCTAACACAAACCCTAACCCTAACACAAACCCTAACCCTAACACAAACCCTAACCCTAACCCTAGGGATCCTAACCCTAACCCTAACACAAACCCTAACCCTAACACAAACCCTAACCCTAACCCTAGGGATCCTAACCCTAACCCTAACACAAACCCTAACCCTAACAGAAACCCTAACCCTAACACAAACCCTAACCCTAACCCTAGGGATCCTAACCCTAACCCTAACACAAACCCTAACCCTAACACAAACCCTAACCCTAACCCTAGGGATCCTAACCCTAACACAAACCCTAACTCTAACCGTAACCCTAACCCTAACCCTAGGGATCCTAACCCTAACCCTAGGGGGTTAGGGTTAGGATCCCTAGGGTTAGGGTTAGGGCTAGGGTTAGGGTTAGGGTTACAGTTTGGGTTAGGGTTTGTGTTAGAGTTTGTGTGAGAGTTTGTTACAGTTTGTGTTACAGTTTATGTTACAGTTTGTGTTTTAGGATTAGGGTTTGTGTTAGGGTTAGGATCCCTAGGGTTAGGGTTAGGGCTAGGGTTAGGGCTAGGGTTAGGGTTAGGGTTTGTGTTACAGTTTGTGTTAGAGTTTGTGTTACAGTTTGTGTTACAGTTTGTGTTACAGTTTGTGTTTTAGGGTTAGGGTTAGGGTTTGTGTTAGGGTTAGGATCCCTAGGGTTAGGGTTAGGGCTAGGGTTAGGGCTAGGGTTAGGGTTAGGGTTTGTGTTAGGGTTAGGGTTAGGATCCCTAGGGTTAGGGTTTGTGTTAGAGTTTGTGTTAGAGTTTGGGTTACAGTTTGTGTTACAGTTTGTGTTACAGTTTGTGTTTTAGGGTTAGGGTTAGGGTTTGTGTTAGGGTTAGGATCCCTAGGGTTAGGGTTAGGGTTAGAGTTTGTGTTACAGTTTGTGTTACAGTTTGTGTTAGAGTTTGTGTTAGAGTTTGTGTTACAGTTTGGGTTAGAGTTTGTGTTTTAGGGTTAGGGTTAGGGTTGGGGGATGGCTTATAAGTGTGTATTCTTGTGTTTTTCTATAAAAACGCATGCAAACGCATGTGCTTAAAAACGCATGCGTTTACATAGACATCAATGGGTTAGGGTTAGGGTTACAGTTTGGGTTAGGGTTTGTGTTAGAGTTTGTGTGAGAGTTTGTTACAGTTTGTGTTACAGTTTATGTTACAGTTTGTGTTTTAGGATTAGGGTTTGTGTTAGGGTTAGGATCCCTAGGGTTAGGGTTAGGGCTAGGGTTAGGGCTAGGGTTAGGGTTAGGGTTTGTGTTACAGTTTGTGTTAGAGTTTGTGTTACAGTTTGTGTTACAGTTTGTGTTACAGTTTGTGTTTTAGGGTTAGGGTTAGGGTTTGTGTTAGGGTTAGGATCCCTAGGGTTAGGGTTAGGGCTAGGGTTAGGGCTAGGGTTAGGGCTAGGGTTAGGGTTAGGGTTTGTGTTACAGTTTGTGTTAGAGTTTGTGTTACAGTTTGTGTTACAGTTTGTGTTACAGTTTGTGTTTTAGGGTTAGGGTTAGGGTTTGTGTTAGGGTTAGGATCCCTAGGGTTAGGGTTAGGGCTAGGGTTAGGGCTAGGGTTAGGGTTAGGGTTAGGGTTTGTGTTAGGGTTAGGATCCCTAGGGTTAGGTATAGGGCTAGGGTTAGGGCTAGGGTTAGGGCTAGGGTTAGGGTTAGGGTTTGTGTTACAGTTTGTGTTAGAGTTTGTGTTACAGTTTGTGTTTTAGGGTTAGGGTTAGGGTTTGTGTTAGGGTTAGGATCCCTAGGGTTAGGGTTAGGGCTAGGGTTAGGGCTAGGGTTAGGGCTAGGGTTAGGGTTAGGGTTTGTGTTACAGTTTGTGTTAGAGTTTGTGTTACAGTTTGTGTTACAGTTTGTGTTACAGTTTGTGTTTTAGGGTTAGGGTTAGGGTTTGTGTTAGGGTTAGGATCCCTAGGGTTAGGGTTAGAGTTTGTGTTACAGTTTGTGTTACAGTTTGTGTTAGAGTTTGTGTTAAAGTTTGTGTTACAGTTTGGGTTAGAGTTTGTGTTTTAGGGTTAGGGTTAGGGTTGGGGGATGGCTTATAAGTGTGTATTCTTGTGTTTTTCTATAAAAACGCATGCAAACGCATGTGCTTAAAAACGCATGCGTTTACATAGACATCAATGGGTTTTTTTCGCGGCAAAAAAACGCCGCTAAACGCCGCTAAAATTACTACATGTTGCATTTCTGCAACAAAACGCATGCAGTGAAAAAACGCATGCGTTGCAAAAACGCGTCAAAACGCATGCAAAAAAAACGCATGCGTTTTTAATGTTAAGTATAGGGGAAAAAAAGCATGCTTTTTTTTGCGTTTTTTACCGCAAAAACGCAAAAAAAAAAACGCAAATGTGAAACCAGCCTTAGGCTGTATAGCGCCCACAGCAGCAGCGGTGCCGTCTAACACTAAGCTGCAGCAGTGAGGAAATGGTGTCGACGGGGCAAATGGCTGGTTCTTATAGGGCAAGGACATGTGACATACACAGCCAATGACACATGCCCTTGCTTGTGTGCATCACATGCACATTGCTGTGTGTGTGTGCACTGCTGATAGGCTGAGAGACTGCACAGCCCCACTGTAAATGCGGGAAAGAAAAAAAAAAAAAGGAGATCGGCTATTTCAGCACAGATCTATCCCCCGCCCACTATACACTGAAACAGTCTATTAAACAGTTTTAATGTGCAAATCAAGCGAGGCTTTTGGTGAACAAACAGTTATCGAACAGAAACTCGAACAGCCGAATTTTAAGCAAATTGTTCGGGTTCGTCGAATGACTCGAACACCGCCAAAAAAAGCTCAAATTTGAAATTGGCGAACAGTTCGACTCGAACACCGCTCATCTCTAATTCTGACATCCTGCAAATAACTATAGAAAGATAGTAGTAGTAGAAACTATCTAAAAACTTCCAAGATTAATAGAGCTAACAATTGTGAAGGTGACATCACAGAAGGCTCCTGGTGTTACATGTATCTTGGCCTGTTAAGATGTTCTTGATTGGAAAAGTTTTGCTTTCACTAACGGTGACCTCTAATGCTGCAAATTCTACAAACGACAATTTTTAGTTCTTTAGAACCTATCAAATGTTTAGCGACTCTGTTGTGCAGAAGAATTTGAGGCATTTTGAATTTTTTAAGTTTTGAAAGAAAACCTGTTATCATTGGAAGCTTTGTTAAACAAATTCTGATTTATCCTCAAACGGTCAATGATTTGAACATAATACTGAATCATCTGCATCCACCATTTGGGAAAACCAGAGAAAAATAGTGTAATAGTTTAACGCTTCTGTACTGTTCGGGTCAATATGACCCGAAATGATTTTTGAGACCCTGTCGATTTTTTTTATATGAGGATTTGAAACTAGTGGTATCTTGACTCCTCCTCATTTGTGGAGCTCTATATATATATATATTTTTGGTTTACTTTTTGCTACACACTGATTGTTACACTTGTACTGTTCGGGGCAATATGACCCGATAGCATTTTATACTGTTCTACAGGTGATTATTTCTGACTGCAAAAGTTATATTTTTTTATGTGTACTTCATCTCAAAATGGTGGTGGTTTCACTGTTCTTATCAGCAAACAAGTAATCATCTAGTATTATCTATTTGCTGTTTGTGAGAGAGGAGACTGGTTGTCTATCATTCAAAGGCTGGGGGACAGAAGATGATGTCCCACAGGAAATAATGTCCGAAGAGGAGGACCACATAAGCGAGATGGAAAGCAATGTTGAAAATTCGGATTCTGAAGTGGAGTATGAAGAGGAACATGATACCCAGACTAGGGTTGAGCGAAACGGGTTGTTCATTTTCAAAAGTCGCCGACTTTTGGCAAAGTCGGGTTTCATGAAACCCGATCCGACCCCTGTGCGTGGTCGGCCATGCGGTATGCGACTTTCGCGCCAAAGTCGCGTTTCAATGACGCAAAAAGCGCCATTTCTCAGCCAATGAAGGTAAACGCAGAGTGTGGGCAGCGTGATGACATAAGTCCTGGTCCCCACCATCTTAGAGAAGGGCATTGCAGTGATTGGCTTGCTGTCTGCGGCGTCACAGGGGCTATAAAGGGGCGTTCCCGCCGACCGCCATCTTACTGCTGCTGATCTGAGCTTAGGGAGAGGTTGCTGCCGCTTCGTCAGAAGCAGGGATAGCGTTAGGCAGGGTCCATTAACCACCAAACCGCTTGTGCTGTAGCAATTTCCACTGCCCAACACCACCTTCGGTGTGCAGGGACAGTGGAAGCTACATTTTTTTTTTTCCCTCAGCGCTGTAGCTCATTGGGCTGCCCTAGAAGGCTCCCTGATAGCTGCATTGCTGTGTGTACGCCGCTGTGCAAACCAACTGCTTTTTTCAAAGCACAAATCCTCTTGTTCCTTCCTTTCTGCACAGCTATCTTTTTATTTTGTCCACACTTTTTATTTAATTTGTGCATCAGTCCACTCCTTATTGCTGCCTGCCATACCTGGCTGAGATTACTGCAGGGAGATAGTAATTGTAGGACAGTCCCTGTTTTTTTTTTTTTTTTGGTTTCTAAATAGTCCCTGAAAAAATCATTTTATTTTATTTGGTTTCTAAATTCTTCCTGAAAAAATCATTTTATTTTATTTTGTTTCTAACGTCTCCCTGAAAAACAAAAAAAAACAAACAAAAAAAAAACTGGGAGATTAATATTGCCCTTTCTGCTTCTGTGCCAGTCTTGACTCCTGGGTGTGCCATCTCTCTCTCTCTCAAATTGTGGGCCATAGAAAGCCTTTTCTTTTTTTTTTGCTTGATTTGGGTTCTAAAATCTACCTGTAAAAATCAATAAATCAATCAGTGGGAGATAAATATTGGCCTCTGGGCTTGTGTGCCACTCCTGACTCCTGTGTGTGCCATCTCTCACTCAGTGGGCCATAGAAAGCCTTTTTTTTTTTTTTTTATTTGGTTTCTAAATTGTCCCTGAAAAAATCATTTTATTTTATTTGGTTTCTAAATTCTTCCTGAAAAAATAATTTTATTTTATTTTGTTTCTAACGTCTCCCTGAAAAAAAAACAAAACAAAAAAAAAAACAGTGGGAGATTAATATTGCCCTTTCTGCTTCTGTGCCAGTCTTGACTCCTGGGTGTGCCATCTCTCTCTCTCTCTCAAATTGTGGGCCATAGAAAGCCTATTTATTTTTTTGCTTGATTTGGGTTCTAAAATCTACCTGAAAAAATCACTACATCAATCAGTGGGAGATAAATATTGGCCTCTGCGCTTGTGTGCCACTCCTGACTCCTGTGTGTGCCATCTCTCACTCAGTGGGCCATAGAAAGCCTATTTATTTTTTTGCTTGATTTGGGTTCTAAAATCTACCTGAAAAATCACTACATCAATCAGTGGGAGAAAAATATTGGCCTCTGGGCTTGTGTGCCACTCCTGACTCCTGTGTGTGCCATCTCTCACTCAGTGGGCCATAGAAAGCCTTTTTTTTTTAATTTGGTTTCTAAATTGTCCCTGAAAAAATCATTTTATTTTATTTGGTTTCTAAATTCTTCCTGAAAAAATCATTTTATTTTATTTTGTTTCTAACATCTCCCTGAAAAAAAAAAAAAAAACAGTGGGAGATTAATATTGCCCTTTCTGCTTCTGTGCCAGTCTTGACTCCTGGGTGTGCCATCTCTCTCTCTCTCTCAAATTGTGGGCCATAGAAAGCCTATTTTTTTTTTTTGCTTGATTTGGGTTCTAAAATCTACCTGTAAAAATCAATAAATCAATCAGTGGGAGATAAATATTGGCCTCTGGGCTTGTGTGCCACTCCTGACTCCTGTGTGTGCCATCTCTCACTCAGTGGGCCATGGAAAGCCTTTTTTTTATTATTTGGTTTCTAAATTGTCCCTGAAAAAAATCATTTTATTTTATTTTGTTTCTAAATTCTTCCTGCAAAAAATCATTTTATTTTATTTTGTTTCTAAAGTCTCCCTGAAAAAAAAAAAATAGGTGGGAGATTAATATTGACATTTGTGCTTGAGTGACAGTCCTGTGTGTGTGGCATCTCTGTGATTTGGTGCCACAGAAAACAGAATGTGTAACATTGTGCCTGATTTTCCTTGTGGTCTCACCAACCTGTAAAGGGATATTGAAATCAAACTGAAGTTATAGGTCACCGTGTAAGTTGTTTGACAGCAACAAATAAAGTTACTTAGGTTAAGTTTTTAAAACAATGAGGAATTCTGGTGCAAGAGGTCGTGGCCGTGGGCGTTCATTGTCAGCTGGTAATGATGGTAGTGGTAGTGGAGCATCAGGTGGTCGTGGGAAAAAAAATATTCCACCTAAGTCTGGAGCTGTGGAGCCAGGTTCGTCGTCTGGCTACACAAGGCCTCGAACGCTCTCTTTTCTGGGAGTAGGAAAACCGCTTTTAAAGCCAGAGCAGCAACAGCAAGTTTTGGCTTACCTTGCAGACTCAGCCTCTAGCTCTTTTGCCTCCTCTTCTGAAACTGGTAAATGTAAAAGCAGCGCGTCGCTTGTGGATGTTCACGGTCAGGGACAAGTCACTTCATTGTCCTCTTCAGCAAAAACAACAACAAGAGAGAAGGATGCAGCAGGCGACACAACGGGTTACTCCATGGAGCTCTTTACACATACCGTCCCTGGCTTACAAAGTGAAACACTTAACAGGCCATGCCCATTACAAGTAGATTCTGACATGGAGTGCACTGATGCACAGCCACAGCCAGACTACAATGCTGGTCCTTTGACTCAGACCACAACATTGCCCTCTCAGGGTACTGATCCACAATCAGACCCTGATGAGACTATGTTGCCCCGTCACGAACGCCATACCACCAACCGACACGGTGACACAGACGAAGTTGCACACGAGCTAGAAGAGGAGGTAATAGATGACCTAGTTGTTGACCCCGATTGGCAGCCATTGGGGGAACAGGGTGCAGGCGGCAGTAGTTCAGAAGCGGAGGTGGAGGAGGGGCCGCAGCAGGCATCAACATCGCAACAGGTTCCATCTGCCGGGCCCGTATCTGTCCCAAAACGCGTGTCAAAGCCAAAACCTGTTGGAGGACAGCGTGGCCACCCGGTTAAAGCTCAGTCTGCAATCCCTGAAAAGGGATCCGATGCTAGGAAGAGTGCAGTCTGGCATTTTTTTAAACAACATCCAATTGATCAGCGCAAAGTCATCTGTCAAAAATGTTCAACTAGCTTAAGCAGAGGTCAGAATCTGAAAAGTCTCAATACAAGTTGCATGCATAGACATTTAACCACCATGCATTTTCAAGCCTGGACTAACTACCAAACGTCCCTTAAGGTTGTAGCACCCTCGGCCAATGAAGCTAGTCAGCAACGCAACATCCCTTCCGTCACTGTAAGGCCACCATTTTCCGCACCACCGGCAGTATCTGTGCAGGTTTCTTTGCCAGCCAAAAGCAGTCAGGGTCAGGGAATCACCAGTTTTGTAGGAGGAAATATTGCATCTAGGGCACCGGCGGAAACAATACCGTCTCCAACCGTCTCTCAGTCTGCCATGTCCACCGGCACACCCGCTAGTTCCACGATCTCCAGCTCTCCAGTCCAGCTCACCCTACATGAGACTATGGTTAGAAAAAGGAAGTACTTAGCCTCGCATCCGCGTACACAGGGTTTGAACGCCCACATAGCTAGACTAATCTCGTTAGAGATGATGCCCTACCGGTTAGTTGAAAGCGAAGCTTTCAAAGCCCTGATGGAGTACGCTGAACCACGCTACGAGCTACCCAGTCGACACTTTTTTTCCAGAAAAGCCATCCCAGCCCTGCACCAGCATGTTAAACAGCGCATCGTCCATGCACTCAGGCAATCTGTGAGTACAAAGGTGCACCTGACTACAGATGCATGGACCAGTAGGCATGGCCAGGGACGTTACGTGTCCATCACGGCACACTGGGTGAATGTGGTGGATGCAGGGTCCACAGGAGACATCAATTTCGGGACAGTTGTGCCTAGCCCACGGTCTAGGAAACAGTTGGCTGTAGCCGTTCGCACCCCCTCCTCCTCCTCCTCCTCCTCGTCCTCCTGCAGAAACGACAGCTCTTCCACAGACCGCAGTCGGCCAACCACTCCATCGGCAGCTGACACTGTTGCACACCAGTTGTCCCATTATGGGCCACCTACTGGCAAGCGTCAGCAGGCTGTATTGGCTATGAAGTGTTTGGGCGACAACAGACACACCGCGGAAGTTCTGTCCGAGTTCTTGCAACAAGAAACGCAGTCGTGGCTGGGCACAGTAGATCTTGAGGCAGGCAAGGTAGTGAGTGATAATGGAAGGAATTTCATGGCTGCCATCTCCCTTCCCAACTGGAACACATTCCTTGCCTGGCTCACACCTTTAACCTGGTGGTGCAGTGCTTATTGAAAACTTATCCTGGGTTCTCCGACCTGCTCCTCAAAGTGCGTGGACTTTGCTCACATATCCGACGTTCGCCTGTACACTCCAGCCGTATGCAGACCTATCAGCGGTCTTTGAACCTTCCCCAGCATCGCCTAATCATAGACGTTGCAACAAGGTGGAACTCAACACTGCACATGCTTCAGAGACTGTGCGAACAGAGGCGGACTGTTATGTTTTTGTGGGAGGATACACATACACGGGCAGGCAGTAGGATGGCAGACATGGAGATGTCAGGTGTGCAGTGGTCGAAGATACAAGACATGTGTCAAGTCCTTCAGTGTTTTGAGGAATGCACACGGCTGGTTAGTGCAGACAACGCCATAATAAGCATGAGCATCCCCCTAATGTGTCTGCTGATGCAAAGTTTGACGCACATAAAGGATCAGGCGTCTGCACCAGAGGAAGAGGAAAGCCTTGATGACAGTCAGCCATTGTCTGGTCAGGGCAGTGTACAGGACGAGGTAGCAGGCGAAGAGGAGGTGGAGGACGAGGAGGATGATGGGGATGAGTATATTTTTAATGAGGAAGCTTTCCCGGGGGCACTGGAAATTGGTTGCGTGGCAAGGCCGGGTTCTGGTTTTTTGAGGGACACAACTGACGTAGATTTGCCTGAAACTGCCCCTCAACCACTCACAACCGCAGATTTGACAACTGGAACTTTGGCCCACATGGCGGATTATGCCTTACGTATCCTCAAAAGGGACACACGCATTACGAAAATGATGAACGATGACGATTACTGGTTGGCCTGCCTCCTTGATCCACGCTATAAAGGCAAATTGCAAAATATTATGCCACATGAGAACTTGGAACTAATATTAGCAACCAAACAATCAACTCTTGTTGACCGTTTGCTTCAGGCATTCCCTGCACACAGCGCACGTGATCGTTCTCACACGAGCTCCAGGGGGCAGCAGACCAGGAGTGTTAGGGGTGCACACATCAGAAGTGGCATTGGACAGAGGGGTTTTCTGACCAGGTTGTGGAGTGATTTTGCTATGACCGCAGACAGGACAGGTACTGCAGCATCAATTCAAAGTGACAGGAGACAACATTTGTCCAGTATGGTTACTAACTATTTTTCATCCCTTATCGATGTTCTCCCTCAACCGTCATTACCATTTGATTTTGGGCATCAAAATTAGACACCTGGCCAGAATTGGCAGAATATGCATTGCAGGAGCTTGCTTGCCCGGCAGCTAGTGTCCTATCAGAAAGAGTATTCAGTGCTGCAGGTTCAATACTAACAGAAAAAAGGACTCGTCTGGCTACCCAAAATGTTGATGATCTAACCTTCATTAAAATGAACCACAACTGGATTTCGAATTATTTTGCCCCACCTTGCCCGGCCGACACCTAGCTTTCCTATGAAAAGCTCTTGCCTGTGGACTACTGTGAATTACTTTTCTAATGTCTAATTTGCTGCAGCTGATTGTCCAGCATACGACATGTTTACACCTCCCTATATGGCCAAACTCCCCACAAGGGGCCGTGGTATCGCGACTTGGCGCAAGTAACCGTGAGAGTGCTGTTTGTCTTAACAGGTGGGTGTGCCCGCTTTTGGTCGACGGCAATGCCACTGGGTCCCTCATGGTGGTGCGCACCCAACGTCAGACACACTGTTGTAACATGAGGGGTCCTGGGCATGTACCGCCGGCCACAAGAGAGTTCACCCACCCCCAGGTCAAACATTGCTCTACCACTTCCACAGTTATCTCTCACACTTCCACCAATGTTTAGTCTATGCGCTGACATCCTTCCATTCCTGCCACTGACAATACCATTGTGTTGACATGTATGATGGTACTTAACATAGTCAGGGGCAGTGTCCTCTATTTACCACAGTAAATACTTTGCGTTAAATTAGTAGGTCTGAAACTACGCAGAGGATCCCACCCCTGAACCTAATGATTGCACCCTTTAGTGTTTTCGTTTTGTTTTAATGCGAGACATTCACATTTATTTATTGTTTTGGACTACTAACTGGCAGACACTCATTACAATCGGCCTCCACTGACCTGTCTACTGCTGCCCGTGTACCCCTGGAACCAATTTTAAATTGCCTACAGCCAGCCCATTTTATTATGTTAGGCCTTCGAAGCCTGTCTGCGGTCCCTCCTTCCACTAGGCCTCCACTGACCAGACCACTGCTGCCCGTGTACCCCTGGAACCAATTTTAAAATGCCTACAGTCCAATATTTTTTTAAGTTAGGCCTTTGAAGCCTGTCTGCGGCCCGTTCTTTCCACTACTACTACACTGACCAGTGTACTGCTGCCCGTGTACCCCTGGAACCAATGTTAAAGTGCCTACAGTCCAATATTTTTTTAAGTTAGGCCTTTGAAGCCTGTCTGCGGCCCGTTCTTTCCACTACTACTACACTGACCAGTGTACTGCTGCCCGTGTACCCCTGGAACCAATGTTAAAGTGCCTACAGTCCAATATTTTTTTAAGTTAGGCCTTCGAAGCCTGTCTGCGGCCCGTTCTTTCTACTACTACTACACTGACCAGTGTAGTGCTGCCTGTGTACCCCTGGAACCTATTTTTTATTGCATAGAGCATCCTTTTTTTAATAGTAGGCGTACAAAGTCTGTCTGCGGTCCACTATTGAAATTGTCCTCCACTGCCAGAGCAATGCTGCCTGTGTACCCCTGTAACCTTTTTTAAGCTGCAGTGAGCCACATTTTTGGTTTAAGGCCTACTACCTGTGTCTGTCTGCGACACTCAATTCAGCTGTGTTCCTTTTAAAAAAGCTGAGCGTCAATAGTCTTGTTTTCAGCCTCTAGGAATTTTAAAACTGCATTGGGGGTACAACTTTGGTAGGGCCTACTAACGGTGTCTGCCGCCCCAAGGTGTTCCCAAGGTTTCGTCCACATTGCTTCGATCTTCCTACTTTCGTTTAGTAGTTGGTGAAAACTACACTGCATTAGGCCTACAAATTGGGTATGGGGTGTAGAGACTGTTCCACTCCAAGGTGTTCTCCAGGTTGCCTTTCCTGAGCTTCTATCTTCAGGCTCTCGTTTAGTAGTTGTTGGAAACTACACTGCATTAGGCCTACAAATTGGGTATGGGGTGTAGAGAGATGGTGTGTTCCACTCCAAGGTGTTCCCCAGGTTTCCTCGCTATTGCTTCGATCTTAATGCTCTCGTTTAGTAGTTGTTGGAAACTACGCTGCATTAGACCTACAAATTGGGTATGGGGTGTAGAGACGGTGTCTTACACTCCAAGGTGTTCTCCAGGTTGCCTTTCCTGAGCTTCTATTTTCAGGCTCCTGTTAAATAGTGCTTAAATGGAACAACTGCATTTGGCGTACTAGTTGGTTTGGGGCCTACTAACAGTGTCTGCCGCTCCTTGCTGTTCTCCTGGTTTCCTGTCCTGAAATTCCATTTTCAGGCTCTCGTTAATAAGTTGTTAATGTTAGACTGCATTTGGCCTACTAGTTGGGTTGGGGCCTACTATCGGTGTCTGCCACTCCTTGCTGTTCTCCAGTGAACAAAGCTGGGCCGCCTGTTTACTACGGTTGCCAATTTTGAACTGCATTTCGACTACTTACTGATTTGGGCCTACTCTCTGTGTCAGCCTCTCATTCCAGTTGTCCTCCACTGCAATGCCCCCTGGTTATTCCTGTGTTACCAATTTTGAACTGCATTTAGCCAACTTTATTCTTTGGGCCTATATCTGTGTTTCCTCCTCATCCTGCCCATTGCCCAGCCAGTGATAGATGAGTCTGCTGGTACATTGACCCATAACGCAAAATTCCCCGTGCACGCTACACAGCAAGATTGTGACCCTGCTGAAAGTCAGGTTCCTCTTCCCGCATACTATACCACCTTACACGGGGACAAAGAGGAAGGTGCAGATGAAAGTGCAGGTTCCTTCATCAGGTGGGGGGAGGAATACTAGTTGGCGACGTCACTGGCACAGGGCCTCTCATAGTACGCAAATGTTTTGCTGCCGGTGGGAGGCGCCCCCGCCGTGCAAACACACCGCTGTACTTTGAGGGACCCTGTGCCAGTGCCAATGCCAACTAGTGGGCCCCCCCTGCTTGCTCAGGATCACAGCACTTGCAAAGTTGAAATACTTACCTCTCCCTGCTCCACCGCCGTGACGTGGTCCAGATTTCCTGGGCCCACTAATTACTTGAACCAGCCCTACCCCACACAACTTTAGCCAAATGACCCCCAATTTCCAATGCCTAACTATTATTATAAGGTAAATTAAGATTGACAAGCTTCTGTAACAAGAATGGATGTTTTTGCCATTAAAATGGGCAGTGTAGGTGTTTTCCTGGCCTCCACTCTCTGCCGACTATGCTTCCCCATTGACTTGCATTGGGTTTCGTGTTTCGGTCGATACCCGACTTTTCGCGATAATCGGCCGATTCCACTCGACTCGACTTCTAAGATAGTCGGGTTTCGCGAAACACGGCTCGACTCTAAAAAGGTCAAGGTCGCTCAACCCTAACCCAGACAACTCGCCGGATGCATGAAATGCCTTCTAAAAACAAGTGTGTAATTTGTAACTTGCAGCCTAGTCAGGCTGGTAGATTGTCCTCTGAAAATATCATAAAAGCTACTCCTGGTCCTACAAGGTACGCTACATCAAGAATATCTGATATAGGATCAGCATTCGCATTGTTCCTAAATATTATAATACAAATGACAAACATTCAGGGACAAGTAGTTTATAATAATAATAATAATCTTTATATAGCGCTAACATATTCCGCAGCGCTGTACAGTTTTTTTTGCACACATTTTCATCACTGTCCCCGATGGGGCTCACAATCTAGAATCCCTATCAGTATGTCTTTGGAATGTGGGAGGAAACCGGAGTGCCCGGAGGAAACCCACGCAAACCCGGAGAGAACATACAAACTCTTTGCAGATGTTGTCCTGGGTGGGATTAGAACCCAGGACCCCAGCGCTGCAAGGCTGCAGTGCTAACCACTGTGCCACCGTGCCACCCATGTGACAGCTCTAAATGGATCTGGATAAGTTGGAAACTTGGGCTGAAAGGTGGCAGATGAGGTTTAACAATGATAAATGTAAGGTTATACACATGGGAAGAAGGAATCAATATCACCATTACACGCTGAACGGGAAACCACTGGGTAAATCTGACAGGGAGAAGGACTTGGGGATCCTAGTTAATGATAAACTTACCTGGAGCAGCCAGTGCCAGGCAGCAGCTGCCAAGGCAAACAGGATCATGGGGTGCATTAAAAGAGGTCTGGATACACATGATGAGAGCATTATACTGCCTCTGTACAAATCCCTAGTTAGACACATGGAGTACTGTGTCCAGTTTTGGGCACCGGTGCTCAGGAAGGATATACTGGAACTAGAGAGAGTACAAAGGAGGGCAACAAAATTAATAAAGGGGATGGGAGAACTACAATACCCAGATAGATTAGCAAAATTAGGATTATTTAGTCTAGAAAAAAGACGACTGAGGGGCGATCTAATAACCATGTATAAGTATATAAGGGGACAATACAAATATCTCGCTGAGGATCTGTTTATACCAAGGAAGGTGACGGGCACAAGGGGGCATTCTTTGCGTCTGGAGGAGAGAAGGTTTTTCCACCAACATAGAAGAGGATTCTTTACTGTTAGGGCAGTGAGAATCTGGAATTGCTTGCCTGAGGAGGTGGTGATGGCGAACTCAGTCGAGGGGTTCAAGAGAGGCCTGGATGTCTTCCTGGAGCAGAACAATATTGTATCATACAATTATTAGGTTCTGTAGAAGGACGTAGATCTGGGGATTTATTATGATGGAATATAGGCTGAACTGGATGGACAAATGTCTTTTTTCAGCCTTACTAACTATGTTACTATGTTACTATGTTAAATGCTTATATTGGTTTACTTCTTTTAGCGGGAGTATACAAATCTTATGTTGTATCAACTAAAAGTCTGTGGAATTGCGAAACCTGGTCGCCACATATTTAGAGCTACAATGTGTCTTGAAAGGTTTCATGAAATTTCTAGAGTACTGCGGTTTGATTCTAAAACAGATAGAATGGAAAGAAGAGCTAAAGATAAACTAGCACCTATTAGAAATGTTTGGAATCAATGGGTAGAGATTCTACCAGAATTGTATAATAGTGGTGAAAATGTAACTGTTGATGAGCAGCTGGTGGCTTTCCGAGGTAGGTGCCCATTCAGACAATATATACCAAGTAAGCCAGCAAAATACGGCATCAAGATCTGGACACTCTGCAACAGCAAAAGTTCATATGCTCTAACTGTTCAAGTGTATACAGGAAAACCCCTGGTGAAAGACCTGAAAAAAATCAGGGTAGGCGTGTTGTTCTCGATTTGACTCATGGACTAAAAGGACAAAATGTCACATGTGACAACTTTTTTACATCCTATCAACTAGGCCAGATGTTGAAGAAAAAACAACTTAGCATGCTGGGTACTATAAGAAAAAACAAACCTGAACTACCGCAAGGCATCCTTAGCAAGAGTGAGGTGAACAGTTCTACTTTTTTTTTCTGGAAATACAACTGCTGTTTCTTATGTTCCAAAAAAAAAACCAAGCAGGTAATTCTAATGAGCCCAATGCACCATGGCAATGCCATAAGTGATAGAGAAGACAGAAAGCCGGACATTATTTTGGATTAAAATGCCACAAAGGGAGCAGTTGATACTTTAGACCAAGCAATATCAACATATACAGTACATGCAAACGGAAAACCAATCGGTGGCCAATGAGTTTATTTTATAACATACTGGACATTTCTGCATACAATGTATTTGTCTTATGGAGAGAAATCGACCCCGATTGGAACTGGAATAAGCTGCATAAAAGAAGATTATTTCTTGAGGAATTGGGCAAATCCCTGGTTAGGCCATATATTGAGAGCAGAAAAGTGACCCCCAGAAGTGAAGTAAAAAGTGTCCAGCGTGCTCAAGAAAGAGACTCCACATCCATGGCCTCCACCAGCACAGCGACCAGCAGCACAGCTACCAGCAGCACGGCCTCCACCAGCACAGCCTCCACCAGCACAGCTACCAGCAGCACAGCTACCAGCAGCACAGCTACCAGCAGCACAGCTACCAGCACAGTTACCAGCAGAGCACAGCTACCAGCAGCACAGCTACCAGCACAGCACAGCTACCAGCAGCACAGCTACCAGCAGAGCACAGCTAGCAGCAGCACAGCTACCAGCAGAGCACAGCTACCAGCAGCACAGCTACCAGCAGCACAGCTACCAGCAGCACAGCTACCAGCAGCACAGCTACCAGCAGAGCACAGCTACCAGCAGCACAGCTACCAGCAGAGGACAGCTACCAGCAGCACAGCTACCAGCAGCACAGCTACCAGCAGCACAGCTACCAGCAGCACAGCTACCAGCAGAGCACAGCTACCAGCAGCACAGCTACCAGCAGAGGACAGCTACCAGCAGCACAGCTACCAGCAGCACAGCTACCAGCAGAGCACAGCTACCAGCAGCACAGCTACCAGCAGCACAGCTACCAGCAGAGCACAGCTACCAGCAGCACAGCCACTAGCAGCACAGCTACCAGCAGAGCACAGCTACCAGCAGCACAGCCACTAGCAGCACAGCTACCAGCAGAGCACAGCTACCAGCAGCACAGCTACCAGCACAGCTACCAGCAAAAAAAGGAGGAGATGTAGCTTCTGTCCATCTTCCTGTGACAATAAGACTAATCTGACATGTGCTGGATGTTCAAAATATCTGTGTAAAGGACATGTGTCTTATTATTGTGTTCAGTGTAAAAACGCATCAACATGTTCAGTTTTTCTTTTTTCTTTCTAAAAAGGTTGAAGTTTTTATGATTTTTCATTTGTTGATTTATAAATATTGTTTTCATAAAGTTAAATTTCATGTTTTAGTAATAGTAATGTAAAGCTTCTTTGTTATTTGTGTGCAGAATGCCAACAATCAAAGATAATTGTAAAAAGCCTGTGTAACCTTTTTATGAAAAAAAATAAATTATTAAGTTTAAGTTTAAATTTTTAATTTGTTTATGATCAACCAGGTTCACATACAGTATAATAATGAAAAAAAGTATTCAAATAAAACACTTAGAGTAGCTAAAAATCAAGAATAAATAGGTCGGGTCATATTGACCCGGGAACAGTACAAGTGTATAGCAAATGCGAACAGAAAAGCAGGGTTAATAATTCGTAATGCAGTATATAATATTGCCACATAGGACAGGAATAAACCTACTTTAATATTGCCACCTATGTACAAGAATATAACTACTATAATACTGCCCCTGCGTGCAAGAATATAACTACTATAATACTGCCCCTATGTACAAGAATATAACTACTGTAATACTGCCTCTATGTACAAGAATATAACTACTATAATACTGCCCCTATATACAAGAATATAACTACTATAATACTGCCCCCTATGTACAAGAATATAACTACTATAATACTGCCCCCTATGTACAAGAATATAACTACTATAATACTGCTCCTATGTACAACAATATAACTACTATAATACTGCCCCTATATACAAGAATATAACTACTATAATACTGCTCCTATGTACAAGAATATAACTACTATAATACTGCCCCTGCGTGCAAGAATATAACTACTATAATACTGCCCCTATGTACAAGAATATAACTACTGTAATACTGTTCCTATGTACAAGAATATAACTACTATAATACTGCCCCTATATACAAGAATATAACTACTATAATACTGCCCCCTATGTACAAGAATATAACTACTATAATACTGTCCCTATATACAAGAATATAACTACTATAATACTGCTCCTATGTACAACAATATAACTACTATAATATTGCCCCTATATACAAGAATATAACTACTATAATACTACTCCTATGTACAAGAATATAACTACTATAATACTGCCCCTGCGTGCAAGAATATAACTACTATAATACTGCCCCTATGTACAAGAATATAACTACTGTAATACTGTTCCTATGTACAAGAATATAACTACTATAATACTGCTCCTATGTACAACAATATAACTACTATAATACTGCTCCTATGTACAAGAATATAACTACTATAATACTGCCCCTATGTACAAGAATATATCTACTATAATACTGCTCCTATGTACAAGAATATAACTACTATAATACTGCCCCTATGTACAAGAATATAACTACTATAATACTGCTCCTATGTACAAGAATATAACTACTATAATACTGCCCCTATGTACAAGAATATAACTACTATATTACTGCCCCTATATACAAGAATATAACTACTATAATACTACCCTTATGTACAAGAATATAACTACTATAATACTGCTCCTATGTACAAGAATATAACTACTATAATACTGCCCCTATGTACAAGAATATTGCTACTATAATACTGCCCCCTATGTACAAGAATATAACTACTATAATACTGCTCCTATGTACAAGAATATAACTACTATATTACTGCCCCTATGTACAAGAATATAACTACTATAATACTGCTCCTATGTACAAGAATATAACTACTATAATACTGCCCCTATGTACAAGAATATAAACTACTATTATACTGCCCCTGCGTGCAAGAATATAACTACTATAATACTGCCCCTATGTACAAGAATATAACTACTATAATACTGCCCCTATGTACAAGAATATAACTACTTTAATACTGTTCCTATGTACAAGAATATAACTACTATAATACTGCTCCTATGTACAAGAATATAACTGTATAATACTGCTCCTATGTACAACAATATAACTACTATAATACTGCCCCCTATGTACAAGAATATAACTACTATAATACTGCTCCTATGTACAAGAATATAACTACTATAATACTGCCCCTATGTACAAGAATATAACTACTATAATACTGCTCCTATGTACAAGAATATAACTACTATAATACTGCCCCTATGTACAAGAATATAACTACTATAATACTGCTCCTATGTACAAGAATATAACTACTATAATACTGCCCCTATGTACAAGAATATAAACTACTATAATACTGCCCCTATGTACAAGAATATAACTACTATAATACTGCTCCTATGTACAAGAATATAACTGTATAATACTGCTCCTATGTACAACAATATAACTACTATAATACTGCCCCCTATGTACAAGAATATAACTACTATAATACTGCTCCTATGTACAAGAATATAACTACTATAATACTGCCCCTATGTACAAGAATATAACTACTGTAATACTGCCCCTATGTACAAGAATATAACTACTATAATACTGCCCCTATGTACAAGAATATAACTACTATAATACTGCCCCTATGTACAAGAATATAATTACTATAATACTGCTCCTATGTACAAGAATATAACTACTATAATACTGCCCCTATGTACAAGAATATAACTACTATAATACTACTATAATACTGCTCCTATGTACAAGAATATAACTGTATAATACTGCTCCTATGTACAACAATATAACTACTATAATACTGCCCCCTATGTACAAGAATATAACTACTATAATACTGCTCCTATGTACAAGAATATAACTACTATAATACTGCCCCTATGTACAAGAATATAACTACTGTAATACTGCCCCTATGTACAAGAATATAACTACTATAATACTGCCCCTATGTACAAGAATATAACTACTATAATACTGCCCCTATGTACAAGAATATAATTACTATAATACTGCTCCTATGTACAAGAATATAACTACTATAATACTCTCTGTATGTACAAGAATATAACTACTACTAGATGGTGGTCCGATTCTAACACATCAGGTATTCTAGAATATGTGTGTATGTACTGTTGTGAATTCTGTGGCTGAATTCACTCCTGTGGTCACAAGTGGTACTGCAGCTTCTGGGCTTCCTCCCTCAGGTGTTCTGGTGAGCTCGTTGGCTGCTTTGTTATTTAACTCCGCCTGATTCTGTCTTCCTTGCTCCTTGTCAATGTTCCAGTGTTGGACCTGAGCTTCTGGATCTTTCCTGTGGCCTGCTGCTCCGCTTAGATAAGTGTTTTTTTGCTTTTGTTGCTACTTTTTCTGTCCAGCTTGTCTATTCGTTTTGCTGGAAGCTCTGAGACGCAAAGGGTGTACCGCCGTGCCGTTAGTTCGGCACGGTGGGTCTTTTTGCCCCCTTTGCGTGGTTTTTTGCTTTAGGGTTTTTTGTAGACTGCAAAGTTCTCTTTGCTATCCTCGCTCTATCTAGAATATCGGGCCTCACTTTGCTGAATCTATTTCATCCCTACGTTTGTCTTTTCTTCTTGCTAACAGTCATTATATGTGGGGGGCTGCCTTTTCCTTTGGGGTATTTCTCTGAGGCAAGTCAGGCTTGTTTTTCTACCTTCAGGCTAGTCAGCTCCTCAGGCTGTGCCGAGTTGCATAGGTAGTGACAGGCGCAATCCACAGCTGCCTTTAGTTGTGCTTAGGATAGGTTCAGGTTTTGCGGTCTACAGAGATTCCACGTCTCAGAGCTCGTTCTATTGTTTTTGGGTATTGTCAGATCACTGTATGTGCTCTGATTGCTGGCACACTGTGTCACTGGATTGCCTACATAACAGTACAAGGAGCCAACCTAATGATTCTCAATAGAGGGAAAAAAGAAGTTCTGACATCATTTTTTTTTCTCAGCTCTGTGTTCAGTCTTTTTTTTCCCCTAGACATTTGGGTGTTTCAGGACACAGGTGTGGACATGGATATTCAGGGTCTGTGCTCTTCAATGGATAATCTCGTTACAAATGTACAAAGGATTCAAGATACAATTGATCAGAAATCTATGCTAGAACCAAGAATTCCTATTCCTGATTTGTTTTTTGGTGATAGAACTAAGTTTCTTAATTTCAAAAATAATTGTAAGCTATTTCTGGCCTTGAAACCTCATTCTTCTGGTAATCCTATTCAACAGGTTTTGATTATTATTTCTTTTTTGCGCGGCGACCCTCAGGACTGGGCATTTTCTCTTGCGCCAGGAGACCCTGCATTGAGTAATGTCAATGCGTTTTTCCTGGCGCTCGGCTTACTTTACGATGAGCCTAATTCAGTGGATCAGGCTGAGAAAAATTTACTGGCTTTGTGCCAGGGTCAGGATGATATAGAAGTATATTGTCAGAAATTTAGGAAGTGGTCTGTACTCACTCTGTGGAATGAATCTGCGCTGGCAGCTTTGTTCAGAAAGGGTCTCTCTGAGGCTCTTAAGGATGTCATGGTGGGTTTTCCTGTGCCTGCTGGTTTGAATGAGTCTATGTCTTTGGCCATTCAGATCGGTCGACGCTTGCGCGAGCGTAAATCTTTGCACCATTTGGCGGTATTGTCTAAGATTAAACCTGAGCCTATGCAGTGCGATAGGACTATGACCAGAGTTGAACGGCAAGAACACAGACGTCTGAATGGGCTGTGTTTCTACTGTGGTGATTCCACTCATGCTATCTCTGATTGTCCTAAGCGCACTAAGCGGTTCGATAGGTCTGCCGTCATTGGTACTGTACAATCCAAATTCCTTCTGTCCATTACCTTGATATGCTCTTTGTCATCGTATTCTGTCATGGCGTTTGTGGATTCAGGCGCTGCCCTGAATCTGATGGATTTGGATTATGCTAAACGTTGTGGGTTTTTCTTGGAGCCTTTGCGGTGTCCTATTCCGTTGAGAGGAATTGATGCTACACCTTTGGCCTAAAATAAACCTCAGTACTGGGCCCAGCTGACCATGTGCATGGCTCCTGCACATCAGGAAGTTATTCGCTTTCTGGTGCTACATAATCTGCATGATGTGGTCGTGTTGGGGTTGCCATGGCTGCAAACCCATAATCCAGTATTGGATTGGAACTCTATGTCGGTATCCAGCTGGGGTTGTCAGGGGGTACATGGTGATGTTCCATTTTTGTCTATTTCGTCATCCACTCCATCTGAGGTCCCAGAGTTCTTGTCTGATTATCAGGATGTATTTGAAGAGCCCAAGTCCGATGCCCTACCTCCGCATAGGGATTGTGATTGTGCTATCAATTTGATTCCTGGTAGTAAATTCCCTAAAGGTCGATTATTTAATTTATCCGTGCCTGAACACGCCGCTATGCGCAGTTATGTGAAGGAATCCCTGGAGAAGGGACATATTCGCCCATCGTCATCACCACTGTGAGCAGGGTTCTTCTTTGTAGCCAAGAAGGATGGTTCGCTGAGACCGTGTATTGATTACCGCCTTCTTAATAAGATCACTGTTAAATTTCAGTATCCCTTGCCATTGTTATCTGACTTGTTTGCTCGGATTAAGGGGGCTAGTTGGTTCACTAAGATAGATCTTCGTGGTGCGTATAATCTGGTGAGAATCAGGCAAGGAGATGAATGGAAAACGGCATTTAATACGCCCGAGGGTCATTTTGAGTATCTAGTGATGCCGTTCGGACTTGCCAATGCTCCATCTGTGTTTCAGTCTTTTATGCATGACATCTTCCGTGAGTATCTGGACAAATTCCTGATTGTTTACTTGGATGACATTTTGATCTTCTCAGATGATTGGGACTCTCATGTGAAGCAGGTCAGAATGGTTTTCCAGGTCCTGCGTGCTAATTCTTTGTTTGTGAAGGGATCAAAGTGTCTCTTCGGTGTGCAGAAAGTTTCATTTTTGGGGTTCATCTTTTCCCCTTCTACTATCGAGATGGATCCGGTTAAGGTCCAAGCCATCCAGGATTGGACTCAGCCGACATCTCTGAAAAGTCTGCAAAAATTCCTGGGCTTTGCTAATTTTTATCGTCGCTTCATCTGTAATTTTTCTAGCATTGCCAAACCATTGACCGATTTGACCAAGAAGGGTGCTGATTTGGTTAATTGGTCTTCTGCTGCTGTGGAAGCTTTTCAGGAGTTGAAGCATCGTTTTTGTTCTGCCCCTGTGTTGTGTCAACCAGATGTTTCTCTTCCGTTCCAGGTCGAGGTTGATGCTTCTGAGATTGGAGCAGGGGCGGTTTTGTCACAGAGAGGTTCTGGTTGCTCAGTGTTGAAACCATGTACTTTCTTTTCCAGGAAGTTTTCGGCTGCTGAGCGTAATTATGATGTGGGCAACCGAGAGTTGCTGGCCATGGAGTGGGCATTCGAGGAATGGCGTCATTGGCTTGAAGGAGCTAAGCATCGCGTGGTGGTATTGACTGATCATAAGAACCTTACTTATCTTGAGTCTGCCAAGCGCTTGAATCCTAGACAAGCCCATTGGTCGTTATTTTTTGCCCGCTTCGATTTTGTGATTTCGTACCTTCCGGGCTCTAAAAATGTGAAGGCGGATGCTCTGTCTAGGAGTTTTGTGCCCGACTCTCCGGGTTCATCTGAGCCGGCGAGTATCCTCAAGGAAGGAGTCATTGTGTCTGCCATCTCCCCTGATTTGCGGCGAGTGTTGCAAAAATTTCAGGCGAATAGACCTGATCGTTGTCCGGCGGAGAAACTGTTCGTCCCTGATAGGTGGACTAGTAAAGTTATCTCTGAACTTCATTGTTCAGTGTTGGCTGGTCATCCTGGAATCTTTGGTACCAGAGAGTTAGTGGCTAGATCCTTCTGGTGGCCATCTCTGTCACGGGATGTACATACTTTTGTGCAGTCCTGTGGGATTTGTGCTAGGGCTAAGCCCTGCTGTTCACGTGCCAGTGGGTTGCTTTTGCCCTTGCCGGTCCCAAAGAGGCCTTGGACACATATTTCGATGGATTTCATTTCTGACCTTCCCGTTTCTCAAAAGATGTCAGTCATTTGGGTGGTCTGTGATCGCTTTTCTAAAATGGTCCATCTGGTTCCCTTGGTTAAATTGCCTTCCTCCTCTGATTTGGTGCCTTTGTTCTTCTAGCATGTGGTTTGTTTGCATGGCATTCCTGAGAATATTGTTTCTGACAGAGGTTCCCAGTTTGTTTCAAGGTTTTGGCGAGCCTTTTGTGGTAGGATGGGCATTGACCTATCTTTTTCCTCGGCTTTCCATCCTCAGACTAATGGCCAGACCGAACGAACCAATCAGACCTTGGAAACATATCTGAGATGTTTTGTTTCTGCAGACCAGGATGATTGGGTGTCCTATTTGCCGTTGGCTGAGTTCGCCCTTAATAATCGGGCCAGCTCGGCTACCTTGGTCTCTCCATTTTTCTGCAATTCTGGGTTCCATCCTCGTTTCTCTTCAGGACAGGTTGAGTCTTCGGACTGTCCTGGTGTGGATTCTGTGGTGGACAGGTTGCAGCAGATCTGGACTCAGGTAGTGGACAATTTGACCTTGTCCCAGGAGAAGGCTCAGCTTTTCGCTAATCGCAGATGCCGTGTGGGTCCCCGACTTCGTGTTGGGGATCTGGTTTGGTTATCTTCTCATCATATTCCTATGAAGGTTTCCTCTCCTAAATTTAAACCTCGTTTTATTGGTCCGTATAGGAATTCTGAGATTCTCAATCCTGTGTCTTTTCGTCTGACCCTCCCAGACTCCTTTTCCATACATAATGTATTCCATAGGTCGTTGTTGCGGAGATACGTGGCACCTATGGTTCCATCTGTTGAGCCTCCTGCCCCGGTTTTGGTGGAGGGGGAATTGGAGTATATTGTGGAGAAAATTTTGGATTCTCGTGTTTCTAGACGGAAACTCCAGTATCTGGTTAAATGGAAGGGTTATGCTCAGGAAGATAATTCCTAGGTTTTTGCCTCTGATGTCCATTCTCCAGATCTTGTTCGTGCCTTTCATGTGGCTCATCCTGGTCGGCCTGGGGGCTCTGGTGAGGGTTCGGTGACCCCTCCTCAAGGGGGGGGTACTGTTGTGAATTCTGTGGCTGAATTCACTCCTGTGGTCACTAGTGGTACTGCAGCTTCTGAGCTTCCTCCCTCAGGTGTTCTGGTGAGCTCGTTGGCTGCTTTGTTATTTAACTCCGCCTGATTCTGTCTTCCTTGCTCCTTGTCAATTTTCCAGTGTTGGATCTGAGCTTCTGGATCTTTCCTGTGGCCTGCTGCTCTGCTTAGATAAGTGTTTTTTTGCTTTTGTTGCTACTTTTTCTGTCCAGCTTGTCTATTCGTTTTGCTGGAAGCTCTGAGACGCAAAGGGTGTACCGCCGTGCCGTTAGTTCGGCACGGTGGGTCTTTTTGCCCCCTTTGCGTGGTTTTTTGCTTTAGGGTTTTTTGTAGACTACAAAGTTCTCTTTGCTATCCTCGCTCTATCTAGAATATCGGGCCTCACTTTGCTGAATCTATTTCATCCCTACGTTTGTCTTTTCTTTTTGCTAACAGTCATTATATGTGGGGGGCTGCCTTTTCCTTTGGGGTATTTCTCTGAGGCAAGTCAGGCTTGTTTTTCTACCTTCAGGCTAGTCAGCTCCTCAGGCTGTGCCGAGTTGCATAGGTAGTGTCAGGCGCAATCCACAGCTGCCTTTAGTTGTGCTTAGGATAGGTTCAGGTTTTGCGGTCTACAGAGATTCCACGTCTCAGAGCTCGTTCTATTGTTTTTGGGTTATTGTCAGATCACTGTATGTGCTCTGATTGCTGGCACACTGTGTCACTGGATTGCCTACATAACAATGTACGTCGCGCTGTGAGTGGAGGTAAAATTCCGCGCCAATATCGCTGATTGGTAGCGCCAGGCCCAATCAGCGAAGCGTGGTTCAAATCTGGTGTCAATTCGCTGTTGGACTGCGCCTGTTGCTGGTTGGTCGCGGCCGGCCGGGCATGACCAATGACCGAAGCGGTAATTAAATACCACACCAATATCGCCAATCAGCGATGCATTATTTAAATTCCGCGTCAATTCGCGGCTGGACTGCATCTGTCGCTAATTGGTCACAAGATGTCGGGGGTTTGGGTCGCTGGATGTCGGGGGTTCGGGGTGCAGGATATAGTACAGCCACATAGTATATAACACAGCCACGTAGAATATAGCACAGCCATGTAGTATGCAGTATATAACACAGCCACGTAGTATATAGCACAGCCACGTAGTATATAGCAGCCACGTATTATATAGCACAGCCCATAGTATATAGCACAGCCATGTAGTTTATAGCACAGCCACGTAGTATATAACACAGCCATGTAGTATATAGCAGCCACGTAGTATATAGCACAGCCCGTAGTATATAGCACAGCCACATAGTATACAGCACAGCCACGTAGTATATAGCAGCCACATAGTATAAAGCACAGCCACATAGTATATAGCAGCCACATAGTATACAGCACAGCCCGTACTATTTATAGCACAGCCACGTAGTATATAGCACAGCCATGTAGTATATAGCACAGCCACGTAGTATATATCACAGCCACGTAGTATATAACACAGCCCATGTACTAAATAACACAGACAGCCACGTAGTATATAGCAGAGCCACGTAGTATATAGCAGAGCCATGTAGTATATAGCAGCCACATAGTATGTAGCAGCCACATAGTATATAGCAGCCACATAGTATATAGTATAGTATATATATAGTATATAGTTGGCTGCGACCAATCAGCGACTTGGGATTTCCGTGACAGACAGACAAACAGACAGAAGTGCCCCTTTGACGATTATATATATAGATAATCCTGCCCCCTATGTATAAGAATATAACTACTATAATAATAACATTATCTATGTACATGGATTTGGGTAGGAGAGATACATTTTGAGAAGCCCCAAGTTATCGTTTTACAGTAAAAAAAAAAAAGATGTCTTCATGATATCAGATCGAATACCAGATATTGAGTACATTTTCTTTGGTCTGTACATCTTGTTACCATAAAAATTCAGACATTCGTGTAATGTCTTTGTGGTCAACATCATTATTTAGTTCTGCACACACTCATGCCTCAGGTATCAACTACTGTCGTGTCCAAAAATGTCCTGAACATTTTATTTCTGGAATTTCTTTTGATAACATGTTTTTTTCATGAATAAACTTAAGTGGACAAATTGTTCTACACGTTAGACACATCTGGACAGAGTTTATTGTGAAAAAAAAATGAAATTTGGAAGAAAAAAAAGCACAAAAAGATTGTCCCAATGCATCAACACTTATTGAAAAGTATTATTTGAAATTTTCCAGACAATACAGGTAGACGAACTTTCTAATGGTGTCTTCTTAGAGCGTGTCGAAGCATGTGTCGAAAATCAGACAGAAAGACCTGTAGATAGAAGGACATGAGATGAAGGGGAAATACAGCCAAAGAGTCCGCACCAATGAGTAGAGGCTACACAACTGCTCACTACTGGACAGCAACCTTGCACAATGTATGACCACCAACAATCAAGGGTAAAAGAGGGCGATCGAGTGGTCTGTTATAAAAGAAACTTTCACAGACTGAATAAGACATATTTTTTCTTCACTTTTCACATGCAAGTGGAACAACAGACTTGAAGGTTACATTTTTCTCTAAAGCACCTCAGCTTTATGGTCACTAACGCTAAAAAGAGCTACTTGGAGAGACTTAATGCAAGTCACTCCACTTCTCAGTTCTCAAAGACATTCTGGATCACTTTTTAACCATTGTGCAAGTATTTGGACTTAAGCAGGGCCCCTGATTGTGTCCATCTTGTAGCTGTTAACCGAGGAGTGAACATGAGACAAGTATGGATTACATTTTTTTTAACAGCCTTTGGCTTGATCTCGAGCCATGGTGACTTGATGGATCAACGATATATAGGAAGATCGATCTTGTGCAAGTCTAGATAGGTCCACCAGGGTCTTCTCCATCATTATTTGTATCATGCCATCAGATCAGTGGTCTTCCCTTACACTTTGTGTCTTCTATTCTTCCGATCACGATGTCCTTCTCCAGTGAGCGCTCTCTTTGAATAATGTGTCCAAAGTAGGCAAGTCATAGCTTGGTGATCCTTACTTCGAGTGATATGTTTGGCTTGATTTGTTTCAAAATTGATTTCTATGTTCTTGTGGCCATTGATGGTATTGATAACATGCTTCTCCACCACCAAATTTCGAAAGTGTTGATTTTTCTGTCTTGTTTCTTTATCGTTCAGGTTTTGCATCTCTATGTTACTACAGAAATATCAGGTTGTCCAATGAGCCGTGTGTTCCTTGCCAGTGAAATGTTTCTTGATTTGAAGATCTTGTCAATTGACTTCATTGTTGATTTGCGCTTAGCTATTCTCCTATTGACTTCCAGTGTCTTTGTATCTTGAGTTATCATCGATTCGAGTAGGTTGAAGTTCTTTACTACTTCCAATTCGTCGTCATCCATCTCAAATGTGTCCCTGTCGTAACTGGCATTAGCCAATATCTTTGTCATCTTTGTATTGAGTATCAGTCCCAAGTTTGAGATTTTCGTCTTCACACTCCGTAATAAGTAGAGATCAGCGAACTTGGTGGGAAAACATGCCCCAATCTCAAAGTTGATATGAACGTGGCACATTCTGATCCCTGTTCAGATTACTGAGCATTTTCCTCAAAATTGGCAAAATTCGTCCAAAGTTCGGTAAATGATTGAGTTTCCACTAAGATTGTGTGCACTGTAAGACCGTTACCACTGGTCAGGGCGCATGGGGTCACGCTGTCAGATGTCAGTGTGACCCCGCAGCTGTGACTGGGACCCGCAGTAAAAAGCTTACTGTTCATGAGAAACTACTACTCCTGTCATCCTACATCTGCTGTCACTGATATCAGTGGGAGCAGGCAGCTGTTGATGGGCATAGTCATCAGCCGGCGCCTGTGCTCAAAGTAGAGGAAAAAAGTTAAATAAACAAATACATATTGAAATAAAAATCACAGTATATACTCACCTTACATCTAATCCCTGAAGCCCTTTGTCTTCTGTAAAATATAATTAAAAAAACACCATATACTCCTCTTAACAAATAATCCCCGATGCTCATGTCACCTGGAAAAAAAGAGAAAAAATAATGAACCACCAAATCCCTCACCTATCCGCCATAATCCATACTGTCCCACGATGATTCGGATAATTTGTGGATCACTGTCATCAGCTGATGTGACTGGTCTACGTGACTGTCGGCTGCACACTGACAGGAGCATGCAATCACTCCTGCAGTGTGTAGCGCTGAGCTGCCATAAGTGAAGTCACCGGAGTTCATCAGCTGATGAACCTCGGTGAACTCACTGCACCACTGCATGGGAAAGTTGAGGTGTCATTAGTGAGATCACCGGGGCTCATCAGGAGATGAACTCCGGTGAACTTTCTCACTGCTGCTCAGTGCTACACACTGCAGGAGGGATTACACACTCCTGTCAGTGGAGGGATTACACACTCCTGTCAGTGTGTAGCCGGGATTCAAAGTTATCAGGATCGCTGCGGCACATTATGGAATATGCATATAGGAAGAAAAAGTAGTGACACTCAACAGTACTTTAAAATCCAATGTCTTTATTCAGAAAAAAACATGTTTAAAACTGGCTGCAGACGTTTGCTGGATGATGATCGTTTTTTGAAATTTAAAGTACCGGTGATGCCACTACTTTTTCCTCATATATATATGTTTGCATCTTATTTTCTGAGCACCCGGTACCTGCAGGTTTGATTGCTCAAGCCAAAGATTGGTTTAAGGACAAGTTCACACACAGGTTGAATGGTGCCGGCTTTCTCCTTGTTTTTGTTTTGACATTATGGATTATCTCTTCACTTCGGACAGATGAGGAATATTGTTGCTTATTATTAAGTATGTATGGTTAAATTTAGAGTTGATAAAGGAGTCTGTATCATTACTTCAAATAAAGGACTTTATTCTACGTGTGTTTTTTATACAATATCATTATGGAGTTAGTAATGGGGGCGTCTTATAGATGCTTCTCCATTACTAATCCCTGGGCTTGATGTCACTGGACAATACAAAGGTGACATCAACCCTGCAGATATGAGCCCCACTTGCTACCATCGCAGGGCAAGTGGGAAGAGCTGGCCAAAGCACCAGAATTAGCACATCTAGTAGATGGGCCATTTCTGGGCAGTTGCGGGTTACTATTTTTAGTTTATAGGGTCAATATCCATGGCCCCTTACCAGCCCCCAGCTGTCAGCTTTAGCTTGGCTGGTTGTCAAAAATGGGAGAGACACTCCACACCATTTTTTAAATTATTTATTTAAATAATCTAAAAAATCGGAGTGGGGACCCCTCTAGTCTTAATTAGAGTTGAGCGACCTTGACCTTTTTAGAGTCAAGCCGGGTTTTGCGAAACCCGACTATGTCCAAAGTCGGGTCGAGTGAAATCGGCCGATTATGACGTAAAGTCGGGATCGACCGAAACACGAAACCCAATGCAAGTCAATGGGGCAGCATAGTCGGCAGTGAGTGGGGGCCAGGAAAACACCTAGAGTGCCCATTTTAATGTCAAAACCATCCATTCTTCTTAATGAAGCTTGTCAAGCGTAATTTACCTTATAATAATTGGAAGGCATTTGAAATTGGGGGTCATTTGGCTAAAGTTGTGGGGGGTAGGGCTGGTTCAAGTAATTAGTGGGCCCAGGAAATCTGGACCACGTCACGGCAGTGGAGCAGGGAGAGGTAAGTATTTCAACTTTGCAAGTGCTGTGAACCTGAGCAAGCAGGGGGGGCCCACTCGTTGGCATTGGCACTGGCACAGGGCCCCTCAAAGTACAGCGGTGTGTTTGCACGGCGGGGGCGCCTCCCACCGGCAGCAACACTTTTGCGTACTATGAGAGGCCCTGTGCCAGTGACGTCGCCAACTAGTATTCCTCCCCCCACCTGATGAAGGAACCTGCACTTTCATCTGCACCTTCCTCTTTGTCCCCGTGTAAGGTGGTATGGTATGCGGGAAGAGCAACCTGACTTTCAGCAGGGTCACAATGTTGTTGTGTAGCGTGCACGGGGAATGTTGCGTTATGGGTCAATGTACCAGCAGACTCATCTATCACTGGCTGGGCAATGGGCACGATGAAGTGGAAACACAGATATAGGCCCAAAGAAGAAAGTGGGCTAAATGCAGTTCAAAATTGGTAACACAGGAATAACCAGGGGGCATTGCAGTGGAGGACAACTGGAATGAGAGGCTGACACAGAGAGTAGGGCCAAATCAGTAAGTAGTCGAAATGCAGTTCAAAATTGGCAACCGTAGTAAACAGGCGGCACAGCTTTGTTCAGTGGAGGAGAACAGCAAGGAGTGGCAGACACCGATAGTAGGCCCCAAACCAACTAGTACGCCAAATGCAGTTGTTCCATTTAACCACATTTAATGAGAGCCTGAAGATAGAAGCTCAGGAAAGGCAACCTGGGGAACACCTTGGAGTGTAACACACCATCTCTCTCCACCCCATACCCATTTTGTATGGCCTAATGCAGTGTACTTTTCTACAACTACTAAACGAGAGTCGGAAGACCGAAGCAATGGCAAGGAAACCTGGGGAACACCTTAGAGTGTAACACACCCTCTCTCTACACCCCATACCCAATTTGAAGGTCTAATGCAGTGTAGTTTCCAAGAACTACTAAACGAGAGCCGGAAGATCGAAGCTCAGGAAAGGCAACCTGGGGAACACCTTTGAGTGTAACACACCCTCTCGCTACACCCCATACCCAATTTGAAGGCCTAATGCAGCGTAGTTTCCAACAACTACTAAACGAGAGCCGGAAGATCGAAGCTCAGGAAAGGCAACCTGGGGAACACCTTGGAGTGTAACAAACCCTCTCTCTACACCCCATACCCAATTTGTAGGCCTAATGCAGCGTAGTTTCCGACAACTACTAAACGAGAGCCGGAATATCGAAGCTCAGGAAAGGCAACCTGGGGAACACCTTGGAGTGTAACACACCCTCTCTCTACACCCCATACCCAATTTGTAGGCCTAATGCAGCGTAGTTTCCGACAACTACTAAACGAGAGCCGGAATATCGAAGCTCAGGAAAGGCAACCTGGGGAACACCTTGGAGTGTAACACACCCTCTCTCTACACCCCATACCCAATTTGAAGGCCTAATGCAGTGTAGTTTCCAAGAACTACTAAACGAGAGCCGGAAGATCGAAGCTCAGGAAAGGCAACCTGGGGAACACCTTGGAGTGGAACACACCATCTCTCTACACCCCATACCCAATTTGAAGGCCTAATGCAGCGTAGTTTCCAACAACTACTAAACGAGAGCCGGTAGATCGAAGCTCAGGAAAGGCAACCTGGGGAACACAACGTCTCTCTACACCACGGAAGGGATGATTCTTAGGAAGGAAGGCTGTTGGAAATAAGCATTGCGCGTCCGAGGGTGATTAGATTCTTATTAGGTATATACTCACCCTCGGACGCGCCCTGCTTCTTTATTTGGAATGAATGTTTATTTGCAATGTGGTGTTGACTTTCTCTATTATTTTGGTAATTAATGATTTTATTATTTTCATTATTTTGCATCTTATCGGCAATAATATAAAGAAGACGCGACAGGACAACACTCGGTGGATGCCATATGTGTGTTTTCAATTTAAAAAACCTTTCAGTTAACTACTTGCAGGAGAAAGTAATTGTAGCTGGTGGCCATTTTTAGTACTGTACCAGATTTTAGCTGTTTGTTTGTTTTTAATGTCAAAATGTCTGCATTTGATATCTCACCAGTATTTTCTTTTTTATAAGCAAAATCCTTTTTTTTTTATTTTATGATGTTGGTTCAAGGGGTACACGGGCAGCAGTAGACAGGTCAGTGGAGGCCTAGTGGAAGGAGGGACCGCAGACAGGCTTCGAAGCCCTAACATAATAAATTGGGCTGCCTGTAGGCAATTTAAAATTGGTTCCAGGGGAACACGGGCAGCAGTAGACAGGTCAGTGGAGGCCTAGAGGAAGGAGGGACCGCAGATGCGCCAATGTTTCCCCCATACCAAATTTGTAGGCCTAATGCAGTGTAGTTTCCAACAACTACTAAACGAGAGCCGGAATTTCGAAGCTCAGGAAAGGCAACCTGGGGAACACCTTGGAGTGTAACACACCCTCTCTCTACACCCCATACCCAATTTGAAGGCCTAATGCAGTGTAGTTTCCAACAACTACTAAACGAGAGCCGGAATATCGAAGCTCAGGAAAGGCAACCTGGGGAACACCTTGGAGTGTAACACACCCTCTCTCTACACCCCATACCCAATTTGAAGGCCTAATGCAGTGTAGTTTCCAAGAACTACTAAACGAGAGCCGGAAGATCGAAGCTCAGGAAAGGCAACCTGGGGAACACCTTGGAGTGTAACACAACGTCTCTCTACACGACGGAAGGGCTGATTCTTAGGAAGGAAGGCTGTTGGAAATAAGCATTGCGCGTCCGAGGGTGATTAGATTCTTATTAGGTATATACTCACCCTCGGACGCGCCCTGCTTCTTTATTTGGAATGAATGTTTATTTGCAATGTGGTGTTGACTTTCTCTATTATTTTGGTAATTAATGATTTTATTATTTTCATTATTTTGCATCTTCTCGGCAATAATATAAAGAAGACGCGACAGGACAACACTCGGTGGATGCCATATGTGTGTTTTCAATTTAAAAAAACTTTCAGTTAACTACTTGCAGGAGAAAGTAATTGTAGCTGGTGGCCATTTTTAGTACTGTACCAGATTTTAGTTGTGTGTTTGTTTTTAATGTTAAAATGTCTGCATTTGATATCTCACCAGTATTTTCTTTTTTATAAGCAAAATACTTATTTTTATATTTTCTGATGTTGGTTCCAGGGGTACACGGCCAGCAGTGCCCTGGTCAGTGTAGTAGTAGTTGAAAGAATGGACCGCAGACAGGCATCGAAGGCCTAAAATAAAAACACATGGCTGTAGGCAATTTTAAATTGGTTCCAGGGGTACACGGACAGCAGTGGTGTGGTCAGTGGAGGCCTAGTGGAAGGAGTGACCGCAGACAGGCATCGAAGGCCTAAAATAATAACACATGGCTGTAGGCAATTTTAAATTGGTTCCAGGGGTACACGGGCAGCAGTGACCTGGTCAGTGTAGTAGTAGTTGAAAGAATGGACCGCAGACAGGCATCGAAGGCCTAAAATAAAAAAATTGGGCTGGCTGTAGGCAATTTTAAATTGGTTCCAGGGGTACACGGGCAGCAGTGGTGTGGTCAGTGGAGGCCTAGTGGAAGGAGTGACCGCAGACAGGCATCGAAGGCCTAAAATAATAACACATGGCTGTAGGCAATTTTAAATTGGTTCCAGGGGTACACGGACAGCAGTGGTGTGGTCAGTGGAGGCCTAGTGGAAGGAGTGACCGCAGACAGGCATCGAAGGCCTAAAATAATAACACATGGCTGTAGGCAATTTTAAATTGGTTCCAGGGGTAGACGGGCAGCAGTGACCTGGTCAGTGTAGTAGTAGTTGAAAGAATGGACCGCAGACAGGCATCGAAGGCCTAAAATAAAAAAATTGGGCTGGCTGTAGGCAATTTTAAATTGGTTCCAGGGGTACACGGGCAGCAGTGACCTGGTCAGTGTAGTAGTAGTTGAAAGAATGGACCGCAGACAGGCATCGAAGGCCTAAAATAAAAAAATTGGGCTGGCTGTAGGCAATTTTAAATTGGTTCCAGGGGTACACGGGCAGCAGTGGTGTGGTCAGTGGAGGCCTAGTGGAAGGAGTGACCGCAGACAGGCATCGAAGGCCTAAAATAATAACACATGGCTGTAGGCAATTTTAAATTGGTTCCAGGGGTACACGGGCAGCAGTGACCTGGTCAGTGTAGTAGTAGTTGAAAGAATGGACCGCAGACAGGCATCGAAGGCCTAAAATAAAAAAATTGGGCTGGCTGTAGGCAATTTTAAATTGGTTCCAGGGGTACACGGGCAGCAGTGGTGTGGTCAGTGGAGGCCTAGTGGAAGGAGTGACCGCAGACAGGCATCGAAGGCCTAAAATAATAACACATGGCTGTAGGCAATTTTAAATTGGTTCCAGGGGTACACGGGCAGCAGTGACCTGGTCAGTGTAGTAGTAGTTGAAAGAATGGACCGCAGACAGGCATCGAAGGCCTAAAATAAAAAAATGGGGCTGGCTGTAGGCAATTTTAAATTGGTTCCAGGGGTACACGGACAGCAGTGGTGTGGTCAGTGGAGGCCTAGTGGAAGGAGTGACCGCAGACAGGCATCGAAGGCCTAAAATAATAACACATGGCTGTAGGCAATTTTAAATTGGTTCCAGGGGTACACGGGCAGCAGTGACCTGGTCAGTGTAGTAGTAGTTGAAAGAATGGACCGCAGACAGGCATCGAAGGCCTAAAATAAAAAAATTGGGCTGGCTGTAGGCAATTTTAAATTGGTTCCAGGGGTACACGGGCAGCAGTGGTGTGGTCAGTGGAGGCCTAGTGGAAGGAGTGACCGCAGACAGGCATCGAAGGCCTAAAATAATAACACATGGCTGTAGGCAATTTTAAATTGGTTCCAGGGGTACACGGGCAGCAGTGACCTGGTCAGTGTAGTAGTAGTTGAAAGAATGGACCGCAGACAGGCATCGAAGGCCTAAAATAAAAAAATTGGGCTGGCTGTAGGCAATTTTAAATTGGTTCCAGGGGTACACGGGCAGCAGTGACCTGGTCAGTGTAGTAGTAGTTGAAAGAATGGACCGCAGACAGGCATCGAAGGCCTAAAATAAAAAAATTGGGCTGGCTGTAGGCAATTTTAAATTGGTTCCAGGGGTACACGGGCAGCAGTGGTGTGGTCAGTGGAGGCCTAGTGGAAGGAGTGACCGCAGACAGGCATCGAAGGCCTAAAATAATAACACATGGCTGTAGGCAATTTTAAATTGGTTCCAGGGGTACACGGGCAGCAGTGACCTGGTCAGTGTAGTAGTAGTTGAAAGAATGGACCGCAGACAGGCATCGAAGGCCTAAAATAAAAAAATTGGGCTGGCTGTAGGCAATTTTAAATTGGTTCCAGGGGTACACGGACAGTAGTGGTGTGGTCAGTGGAGGCCTAGTGGAAGGAGTGACCGCAGACAGGCATCGAAGGCCTAAAATAATAACACATGGCTGTAGGCAATTTTAAATTGGTTCCAGGGGTACACGGACAGCAGTGGTGTGGTCAGTGGAGGCCTAGTGGAAGGAGTGACCGCAGACAGGCTTCCAAGGCCTAACATAACAAACTTGGGCTGGCTGTAGGCACTTTTAAATTGGTTCCAGGGGTACACGGGCAGCAGTGGTCTGGTCAGTGGAAGTCTAGTGGAAGGAGTGACCGCAGACAGGCTTCCAAGGCCTAACATAACAAAATTGGGCTGGCTGTAGGCACTTTAAATTGGTTCCAGGGGTACATGGGCAGCAGTGTATGGTCAGTGGAAGTCTAGTGGAAGGAGTGACGGCAGACAGTCTTCGAAGGCCTAACATAACAAAATTGGGCTGACTGTAGGCACTTTTAAATTGGTTCCAGGGTAACACGGCCAGCAGTGCCCTGGTCAGTGTAGTAGTAGTTGAAAGAATGGACCGCAGACAGGCATCGAAGGCCTAAAATAAAAACACATGGCTGTAGGCAATTTTAAATTGGTTCCAGGGGTACACGGACAGCAGTGGTGTGGTCAGTGGAGGCCTAGTTGTTAAAAATCGTTATTGCGAAAAAATATCTAATCAAGACTTAACCAGGTGCGTTATTCTTAAAAGAAAAATGTCATGATATTCTGACGAAAGTATAGTGGTTTATTGAGTTATCCACCATCGCAGCAAAAACATAAAAGGTAGATGAAACAATTACAAACAGAGTGTCCATGTGTAAATATCAGCGCTTCTCCTGTTACTCATCTTTCCAGGGTCCTGAATGGTAGAAGTCATCTGTCTGTGTGAAAGTCTGAAGTCATCATGGCATGGAGTAGCTAACAGCTGTTGTTCCTCGTGTCTTGTCTCATGTCCATGGAGAATGATGGTGAAGGAAGGGAAGTGACCGTCCCACGTGACAAAAAGCCCCCCACCCCCTCCTAAGAGACGTTTATATATGCTCAACACTGATCACGTGTTCCCTGTATATGGCGTTAACTTATACTCTGAGCTACATACACAGAAATAGCTTTAGATAGTGTCAGCAAGAAACCATGTGCTCGGTACAGAATAAAAATAAGAATAATTAATATTTAACACTAGTGGAAGGAGTGACCGCAGACAGGCATCGAAGGCCTAAAATAATAACACATGGCTGTAGGCAATTTTAAATTGGTTCCAGGGGTACACGGGCAGCAGTGACCTGGTCAGTGTAGTAGTAGTTGAAAGAATGGACCGCAGACAGGCTTCGAAGGCCTAACATAACAAACTTGGGCTGGCTGTAGGCACTTTTAAATTGGTTCCAGGGGTACACGGGCAGCAGTGGTCTGGTCAGTGGAAGTCTAGTGGAAGGAGTGACCGCAGACAGGCTTCCAAGGCCTAACATAACAAACTTGGGCTGGCTGTAGGCACTTTTAAATTGGTTCCAGGGGTACACGGGCAGCAGTGGTCTGGTCAGTGGAAGTCTAGTGGAAGGAGTGACCGCAGACAGGCTTCGAAGGCCTAACATAACAAAATTGGGCTGGCTGTAGGCACTTTAAATTGGTTCCAGGGGTACATGGGCAGCAGTGTATGGTCAGTGGAAGTCTAGTGGAAGGAGTGACGGCAGACAGTCTTCGAAGGCCTAACATAACAAAATTGGGCTGACTGTAGGCACTTTTAAATTGGTTCCAGGGTAACACGGCCAGCAGTGCCCTGGTCAGTGTAGTAGTAGTTGAAAGAATGGACCGCAGACAGGCATCGAAGGCCTAAAATAAAAACACATGGCTGTAGGCAATTTTAAATTGGTTCCAGGGGTACACGGACAGCAGTGGTGTGGTCAGTGGAGGCCTAGTGGAAGGAGTGACCGCAGACAGGCATCGAAGGCCTAAAATAATAACACATGGCTGTAGGCAATTTTAAATTGGTTCCAGGGGTACACGGGCAGCAGTGACCTGGTCAGTGTAGTAGTAGTTGAAAGAATGGACCGCAGACAGGCATCGAAGGCCTAAAATAAAAAAATTGGGCTGGCTGTAGGCAATTTTAAATTGGTTCCAGGGGTACACGGGCAGCAGTGGTGTGGTCAGTGGAGGCCTAGTGGAAGGAGTGACCGCAGACAGGCATCGAAGGCCTAAAATAATAACACATGGCTGTAGGCAATTTTAAATTGGTTCCAGGGGTAGACGGGCAGCAGTGACCTGGTCAGTGTAGTAGTAGTTGAAAGAATGGACCGCAGACAGGCATCGAAGGCCTAAAATAAAAAAATTGGGCTGGCTGTAGGCAATTTTAAATTGGTTCCAGGGGTACACGGGCAGCAGTGACCTGGTCAGTGTAGTAGTAGTTGAAAGAATGGACCGCAGACAGGCATCGAAGGCCTAAAATAAAAAAATTGGGCTGGCTGTAGGCAATTTTAAATTGGTTCCAGGGGTAGACGGGCAGCAGTGACCTGGTCAGTGTAGTAGTAGTTGAAAGAATGGACCGCAGACAGGCATCGAAGGCCTAAAATAAAAAAATTGGGCTGGCTGTAGGCAATTTTAAATTGGTTCCAGGGGTACACGGGCAGCAGTGACCTGGTCAGTGTAGTTGTAGTTGAAAGAATGGACCGCAGACAGGCATCGAAGGCCTAAAATAAAAAAATTGGGCTGGCTGTAGGCAATTTTAAATTGGTTCCAGGGGTATACGGGCAGCAGTGGTGTGGTCAGTGGAGGCCTAGTGGAAGGAGTGACCGCAGACAGGCATCGAAGGCCTAAAATAATAACACATGGCTGTAGGCAATTTTAAATTGGTTCCAGGGGTACACGGGCAGCAGTGACCTGGTCAGTGTAGTAGTAGTTGAAAGAATGGACCGCAGACAGGCATCGAAGGCCTAAAATAAAAAAATGGGGCTGGCTGTAGGCAATTTTAAATTGGTTCCAGGGGTACACGGACAGCAGTGGTGTGGTCAGTGGAGGCCTAGTGGAAGGAGTGACCGCAGACAGGCATCGAAGGCCTAAAATAATAACACATGGCTGTAGGCAATTTTAAATTGGTTCCAGGGGTACACGGGCAGCAGTGACCTGGTCAGTGTAGTAGTAGTTGAAAGAATGGACCGCAGACAGGCATCGAAGGCCTAAAATAAAAAAATTGGGCTGGCTGTAGGCAATTTTAAATTGGTTCCAGGGGTACACGGACAGCAGTGGTGTGGTCAGTGGAGGCCTAGTGGAAGGAGTGACCGCAGACAGGCATCGAAGGCCTAAAATAATAACACATGGCTGTAGGCAATTTTAAATTGGTTCCAGGGGTACACGGACAGCAGTGGTGTGGTCAGTGGAGGCCTAGTGGAAGGAGTGACCGCAGACAGGCTTCCAAGGCCTAACATAACAAACTTGGGCTGGCTGTAGGCACTTTTAAATTGGTTCCAGGGGTACACGGGCAGCAGTGGTCTGGTCAGTGGAAGTCTAGTGGAAGGAGTGACCGCAGACAGGCTTCCAAGGCCTAACATAACAAAATTGGGCTGGCTGTAGGCACTTTAAATTGGTTCCAGGGGTACATGGGCAGCAGTGTATGGTCAGTGGAAGTCTAGTGGAAGGAGTGACGGCAGACAGTCTTCGAAGGCCTAACATAACAAAATTGGGCTGACTGTAGGCACTTTTAAATTGGTTCCAGGGTAACACGGCCAGCAGTGGCCTGGTCAGTGTAGTAGTTGTAGAAAGAAGGGACCGCAGACAGGCTTCGAAGGCCTAACATAACAAAAATGTCAAAACAATGGTATTGTCAGTGCCAGGCATTGAAGGATGTCAGCGCCTAGACTACACATTGGTGAAGCTGTGAGAGATAATTTTGCTAGTGGTAGAGCACTGTTTGAGCTGGGGGGGGGAACTGTCTTGTGGCCGGCGTTACAGGCACAGGGCCCCTCATATTACAACGGTGTGTCTGACGTTGGGTGCGCACCACCACCGCCAGAGACACTTTATTGTACTATGAGGGACCCAGTGGCAGTGCCGTCGACCAAAAGCGGCCACACCCACCTCTTCAGACAAACAGCACTCTCAAGGGTCCAAGCGCAAAGTGGCGATAGCACGGCCCCGTGTGGGGAGTTTGGCCATTTCGTGAGGTGGAAACATGTCGTATGCTGGACAATCAGGTGAAGAAAATTACGAGATTGGAAAAGTCATTCAGAATAGTCCACAGGCAAGACCTTTTCATAGGAAAGCTAGGTGTCAGCCGGGCAGGGTGGGGCAAAAGATTTTGAAATCCAGTTGTGGTTCATTTTAATGAAGGTTAGATCATCTACATTTTGGGTAGCCAGACGAGTCCTTTTTTCTGTTAGTATTGAACCTGCAGCACTGAATACTCTTTCTGATAGGACACTAGCTGCCGGGCAAGCAAGCTCCTGCAATGCATATTCTGCCAATTCTGGCCAGGTGTCTAATTTGGATGCCCAGTAATCAAATGGGAATGACGGTTGAGGGAGAACGTCGATAAGGGATGAAAAATAGTTTGTAACCATACTGGACAAATGTTGTCTCCTGTCACTTTGAATTGATGCTGCAGTACCTGTCCTGTCTGCGGTCATAGAAAAATCACTCCACAACCTGGTCAGAAAACCCCTCTGGCCAACGCCACTTCTGATTTCTGCCCCTCTAACACCTCTGGTCTGCTGGCCCCTGGAGCTCGTGTGAGAACGATCACGGGCGCTGTGTGCAGGGAATGCCAGAAGCAAACGGTCAACAAGAGTTGATTGTTTTGTTGCTAATATTAGTTCCAAGTTCTCATGTGGCATAATATTTTGCAATTTGCCTTTATAGCGAGGATCAAGGAGGCAGGCCAACCAGTAATCGTCATCGTTCATCATTTTTGTAATGCGTGTGTCCCTTTTGAGGATACGCAAGGCATAATCCGCCATGTGGGCCAAAGTTCCCGTTGTCAAATCTGCGGTTGTGCTTGGTTGAGGGGCAGTTGCAGGCAAATCTACGTCACTTGTGTCCCTCAAAAAACCAGAACCCGGCCTTGCCACGCCACCAATTTCCCGTGCCCCCGGGAAAGCTTCCTCATTAAAAATATACTCATCCCCATCATCCTCCTCATCCTCCACCTCCTCTTCGCCCGGTACCTCGTCATGTACACTGCCCTGACCAGACAATCGCTGACTGTCATCAAGGCTTTCCTCTTCCTCTGGTGCAGACGCCTGATCCTTTATGTGCGTCAAACTTTGCATCAGCAGACGCATTAGGGGGATGCTCATGCTTATTATGGCGTTGTCTGCACTAACCAGCCGTGTGCATTCCTCAAAACACTGAAGGACTTGACACATGTCTTGAATCTTCGACCACTGCACACCTGACAACTCCATGTCTGCCATCCTACTGCCTGCCCGTGTATGTGTATCCTCCCACAAAAACATAACAGCCCGTCTCTGTTCGCACAGTCTCTGAAGCATGTGCAGTGTTGAGTTCCACCTTGTTGCAACGTCTATGATTAGGCGATGCTGGGGAAGGTTCAAAGAACGCTGATAGGTCTGCATACGGCTGGAGTGTACAGGCGAACGGCGGATATGTGCGCAAAGTCCACGCACTTTGAGGAGCAGGTCGGATAACCCCGGATAACTTTTCAGGAAGCACTGCACCACCAGGTTTAAGGTGTGAGCCAGGCAAGGAATGTGTTTCAGTTGGGAAAGGGAGATGGCAGCCATGAAATTCCTTCCGTTATCACTCACTACCTTGCCTGCCTCAAGATCTACAGTGCCCAGCCACGACTGCGTTTCTTGCTGCAAGAACTCGGACAGAACTTCCGCGGTGTGTCTATTGTCGCCCAAACACTTCATAGCCAATACAGCCTGCTGACGTATGCCAGTAGCTGCCCCATAATGGGAGACCTGGTGTGCAACAGTGGCAGGTGCGGATGGAGTGTTTGTGCGACTGCGGTCTGTGGACGAGCTCTTGCTTCTGCAGGAGGACGAGGAGGAGGAGGAGGAGGGGGTGCGAACGGCTACAGACAACTGTTTACTAGACCGTGGGCTAGGCAGAACTGTCCCAAACTTGCTGTCCCCTGTGGACCCTGAATCCACCACATTTACCCAGTGTGCCGTGATGGACACGTAACGTCCCTGGCCATGCCTACTGGTCCATGCATCTGTTGTCAGGTGCACCTTTGTGCTCACAGATTGCCTGAGTGCATGGACGATGCGCTCTTTAACATGCTGGTGGAGGGCTGGGATGGCTTTTCTGGAAAAAAAGTGTCGACTGGGTAGCTCGTAGCGTGGTACAGCGTAGTCCATCAGGTCTTTGAAAGCTTCGCTTTCAACTAACCGGTAGGGCATCATCTCTAACGAGATTAGTCTAGCTATGTGGGCGTTCAAACCCTGTGTACGCGGATGCGAGGCTAAGTATTTCCTTTTTCTAACCATAGTCTCATGTAGGGTGAGCTGGACTGGAGAGCTGGAGATCGTGGAACTAGCGGGGGTGCCGGTGGACATGGCAGACTGAGAGACGGTGGGAGATGGTATTGTTGCCGCCGGTGCCCTAGATGCAGTGTTTCCTACTACGAAACTGGTGATTCCCTGACCCTGACTGCTTTGGCCTGGCAAAGATACCTGCACAGATACAGCAGGTGGTGCGCTAAATGGTGGTCCTACACTGCCGGAAGGGATGTTGCGTTGATGACTAGCTTCATTGGCCGAGGGTGCAACAACCTTAAGGGACGTTTGGTAGTTAGTCCAAGCTTTCAAATGCATGGTGGTTAAATGTCTATGCATGCAACTAGTATTGAGACTTTTCAGATTCTGACCTCTGCTTAAGGAAGTAGAACATTTTTGACAGATGACTTTGCGCTGATCAATTGGATGTTGTTTAAAAAAATGCCAGACTGCACTCTTTCTAGCATCGGATACCTTTTCAGGCATTGCAGACTGAGCTTTAACCGGATGGCCACGCTGTCCTCCACCAGGTTTTGGCTTTGCCACGCGTTTTGGGCAAGATACGGGCCCGGCAGATGGAACCTGTGGCGATGTTGATGCCTGCTGCGGCCCCTCCTCCTCCTCTGCTTCAGAACTGCTGCCGCCTGCACCCTGTTCCCCCAATGGCTGCCAATCGGGGTCAAGAACTGGGTCATCTAATAACTCTTCTTGTACCTCCTGCGCAACTTCGTCTGTGTCACCGTGTCGTTCGGTGGTATAGCGTTCGTGATGGGGCAACATAGTCTCATCAGGGTCTGATTCTTGATCAGCACCCTGCGAGGGCAATGTTGTGGTCTGAGTCAAAGGACCAGCATAGTAGTCTGGCTGTGGCTGTGCGTCAGTGCACTCCATGTCAGATTCAATTTGTAATGGGCATGGACTGTTAACTGCTTCACTTTCTAAGCCAGGGACGGTATGTGTAAAGAGCTCCATGGAGTAACCCGTTGTGTCGCCTGCTGCATTCTTCTCTGTTGTTGTTTTTGCTGAAGAGGACAAGGAAGTGACTTGTCCCTGACCGTGAACATCCACTAACGACGCGCTGCTTTTACTTTTACCAGTTTCACGAGATGAGGCAAAAGAGCTAGAGGCTGAGTCAGCAAGATAAGCCAAAACTTGCTCTTGCTGCTCCGGCTTTAAAAGCGGTTTTCCTAATCCCAGAAAAGGGAGCGTTCGAGGCCTTGTGTAGCCGGACGACGAACCTGGCTCCACAGCTCCAGACTTAGGTGCAATATTTTTTCCCCCACGACCACCTGATGCTCCACCACTACCACTACCCTCATTACCAGCTGACAATGAACGCCCCCGGCCACGACCTCTTCCACTAGACTTCCTCATTGTTTTAAAAACGTAACCAAACTAACGTTATTTGTTGCAGTCACACAACTTACACGGTGAGCTATAACTTCAGTATGATTTAGCTACCCCTTTACAGGTTGGTGAGACCACAGCGAAAATCAGGCCCAATGTTACACACTCTTTTTTTGGTGGCTGCAAATTAGAGAGATGCCCCACACGCAGGACTGTCACTGAAGCACAAATGTTAATATTAATGTCACACTATTATTTTTTTTTTATTTTTATTTTTTTCAGGAACACTTTAGAAACCCCCCCAAAAAAAAAAAAAAGATTTTTGCAGGGAGAATTTAGAAAACAAATGTAACAAACTATATGCTTTCTATGGGCCACTGAGTGAGAGATGACGCACACAGGAGTCAGGAGTGGCACACAAGCCCAGAGGCCAATATTTTTCTACCAATGATTGATGGAGTTATTTTCTCTGGTAGATTTTGGAACCCAAATCAAGGAAAAAAAATGTAGGCTTTCTATGGACCACAATTGGAGAGAGAGAGAGAGAGAGAGAGATGGCACACCCAGGAGTCAAGACTGGCACACAAGCAGAAAGGCCAATATTAATCTCCCACTGTTTTTTTTGTTTTTTGTTTTTTTTTTTTTTTTTCAGGGAGACTTTAGAAAAAAAAATAATAAAAAAAATATGATTTTATCAGGAAGAATTTAGAAACCAAATAAAATAAAATGATTTTTTCAGGGAGAATTTATAAAACAAATAAAAACAAAAATAGGCGTTCTATGGCCCACTGACTGAGAGATGACGCACACAGGAGTCAGGAGTGGCACACAAACCCAGAGGCCAATATTTTTCTACCAATGATTGATGTAGTTATTTTCTCTGGTAGATTTTAGAACCCAAATCAAGGAAAAAAAATATAGGCTTTCTATGGACCACAATTGGAGAGAGAGAGAGAGAGAGAGAGAGAGAGAGAGAGAGATGGCACACCCAGGAGTCAAGACTGGCACACAAGCAGAAAGGCCAATATTAATCTCCCACTGTTTTTTTTGGTTGTTTTTTTTTTTTTTTTTTTCAGGGAGACTTTAGAAAAAAAAATAATAAAAAAAATATGATTTTATCAGGAAGAATTTAGAAACCAAATAAAATAAAATGATTTTTTCTGGGAGAATTTATAAAACAAATAAAACCAAAAATAGGCGTTCTATGGCCCACTGACTGAGAGATGACGCACCCAGGAGTCAAGACTGGCACACAAGCAGAAAGGCCAATATTAATCTCCCACTGTTTTTTTTTTTTTTTTCAGGGAGACTTTAGAAAAAAAAATAATAAAAAAAATGTGATTTTATCAGGAAGAATTTAGAAACCAAATAAAATAAAATGATTTTTTCAGGGAGAATTTAGAAAACAAATAAAACCAAAAATAGGCGTTCTATGGCCCACTGACTGAGAGAGAGAGAGAGAGAGATGGAACGCTTAGTACTGGCACACAAGCCCAAAGGGCAATATTAATCTCCCTTTTTTTTTCCAGGGAGAATTTCTAAAACCCAAAAAAAAAAAAAAATAGGCTTTCTATGGCCCACTATTTGTGAGAGAGATGGGACGCTCAGGACTGGCACAGATGGCACGCTCAGGACTGGCACAGAAGCCCAGAGGCCAATATTAATCTCCCTTTTTTTCTGGGAGAATTTATAAAACCAAAAAAAAATTTAAATAGGCTTTCTATGGCCCACTATTTGTGAGAGAGATGGCACGCTCAGGACTGGCACAGATGGCACGCTCACAACTGGCACACAAGCCCAGAGGCCAATATTAATCTCCCTTTTTTCAGGGAAAATTTATAAAACAAAAAAAAAAAATAAATAGGCTTTCTATGGCCCACTATTTGTGAGAGAGATGGCACGCTCAGGGCTGGCACAGATGGCACGCTCAGGACTGGCACACAAGCCCAGAGGCCAATATTAATCTCCCTTTTTTTCAGGGAGAATTTATAAAACCCCCAAAAAAAATAAAATAGGCTTTCTATGGCCCACTATTTGTGAGAGAGATGGGACGCTCAGGACTGGCACAGATGGCACGCTCAGGACTGGCACAGAAGCCCAGAGGCCAATATTAATCTCCCTTTTTTTCTGGGAGAATTTATAAAACCAAAAAAAAATTTAAATAGGCTTTCTATGGCCCACTATTTGTGAGAGAGATGGCACGCTCAGGACTGGCACAGATGGCACGCTCACAACTGGCACACAAGCCCAGAGGCCAATATTAATCTCCCTTTTTTCAGGGAAAATTTATAAAACAAAAAAAAAAATTAAATAGGCTTTCTATGGCCCACTATTTGTGAGAGAGATGGCACGCTCAGGGCTGGCACAGATGGCACGCTCAGGACTGGCACACAAGCCCAGAGGCCAATATTAATCTCCCTTTTTTTCAGGGAGAATTTATAAAACCCCAAAAAAAATAAAATAGGCTTTCTATGGCCCACTATTTGTGAGAGAGATGGCACGCTCAGGGCTGGCACAGATGGCACGCTCAGGACTGGCACACAAGCCCAGAGGCCAATATTAATCTCCCTTTTTTTCAGGGAGAATTTATAAAACCAAAAATAAAATTAATAGGCTTTCTATGGCCCACTATTTGTGAGAGAGATGGCACGCTCAGGGCTGGCACAGATGGCACGCTCAGGACTGGCACACAAGCCCAGAGGCCAATATTAATCTCCCTTTTTTTCAGGGAGAATTTATAAAACCCCAAAAAAAATAAAATAGGCTTTCTATGGCCCACTATTTGTGAGAGAGATGGCACACTCAGGACTGGCACACAAGCCCAAAGGCCAATATTAATCTCCCACTGTATTTTTATCAGGGAGAATTTATACACCCCACAAAAAAAAATACAGAAAAATGAAAAGGCTTTCTATGGCCCACTATGTGAGAGAGATGGCACACACAGGGATGGCACTCTAGCAGAAATGCCAAATTGCCAATCTTAATCTCCCACCAAAAAAAAAAAAAAAAAAAAACAGGGAATGTCCTACAATTACTATCTCCCTGCCTGCAGTAATCTCAGCCAGGTATGGCAGGCAGCTACTATCTCCCTGCCTGCAGTAATCTCAGCCAGGTATGGCAGGCAGCAATAAGGAGTGGACTGATGCACAAATGAAATAAAAAGTGTGGACAAACAAAAAAGATAGCTGTGCAGAAAGGAAGGAACAAGAGGATTTGTGCTTTGAAAAAAGCAGTTGGTTTGCACAGCGGCGTACACACAGCAATGCAGCTATCAGGGAGCCTTCTAGGGCAGCCCAATGAGCTACAGCGCTGAGGGGAAAAAAAAAAAAAAAAAACTTCCACTGTCCCTGCACACCGAGGGTGGTGTTGGACAGTGCAAATCGCTGCAGCACAAGCGGTTTTGTGGTTAATGGACCCTGCCTAACGCTATCCCTGCTTCTGACAAAGCGGCAGCAACCTCTCCCTAAGCTCAGATCAGCAGCAGTAAGATGGCGGTCGGCGGGAACGCCTCTTTATAGCCCCTGTGACGTCGCAGACAGCAAGCCAATCACTGCAATGCCCTTCTCTAAGATGGTGGGGACCAGGACCTATGTCATCACGCTGCCCACACTCTGCGTTTACCTTCATTGGCTGAGAAATGGCGCTTTTCGCGTCATTGAAACGCGACTTTGGCGCGAAAGTCGCGTACCGCATGGCCGACCCCGCACAGGGGTCGGATCGGGTTTCATGAAACCCCGACTTAGCCAAAAGTCGGCGACTTTTGAAAATGTTCGACCCGTTTCGCTCAACCCTAGTCTTAATATCCAACCTTGCTGAAGCTGACAGCTGAGAGTTGCAGCCCACAGTTGTCAGTTTTGCCTGGATGGTTATCAAAAATACAGGGAAATCCACATCAATTTTTTTTTTTAATTATGTATTTATAGTGCAATTGATGGGTCAATTAATAACACTTTTCCTGGTGTTTGACCCTAATTTGGGCTGTTTTGGCAGGTTTCGGACCCCCCTGAAGGTGTTGTTTATGCATTTGTTTTTGCCTCCCATTGAATTCAATGGTGTTTGGTTATGTTCGGCGAACATCGGGAAGTTTGGCTGACATAGCTGAAGTGAACCTTTGCGGTCTCAAAAACACCCAAGCTAGGCAACTCTTGCTGCCCCTGCGAACTGCACACTCGCGACTGGTGCTAGCCACAGCCAGAGTTGGGGCTGATGATGTAGTGGCTTGTCGTAGTTGCATCATTTTGTGTCTGTGTGGAAACCGCAACATAACGGTAATGACACAGCTGTCGGGTGACCCCGGACCAGGGGCTTCTTCCCTGACCCTACCACTAGGGGGTGCCATAGCTCCCCCTATTCCCCGGGATACTTCTGAAGGTGAAGATGCCGGGGCCATCACCCCTGCCTTATCTCCTGAGTTAGCCCTCCATTTGAACTCTTCCCCCACCCAGGGAAGAGGGGCGCTATTGTGCACCAAAAGTACACCGACCCGAAAAACAAGGCTACACAAACAAGGATTAACAGAAAACTCCAGGCATACAAAATATTCACTCACATATAACAGAAGAATGCAGCGGGAAGTGGAGAATGGGGAATAAACAAAAGTGGAGAAAGGATGGACATTACCACACTTACAAACCACGCAACAGTCACAGATAACTCCTCCAACACTCCTGCTCATATGAACACCTCTTCATCCTGAAGCCTTGCAGCAAGTGCTAGCTCTGACATGGAATTGCATCAGAGCCCAGATTATAAATGGGAAGGGAGTGGCTAACTGAGCTTAGCTGTGAGCTCAGAGTTTTCCAATATGGCCGATTAAACCCTGTTCTGCTAAAAGGAATAAACACCATTTAAAATGAAGGAGAATTACTTCTTCTCAGCACCAGAGTAGGAGCAATCAGATGCTGCGGTCTTCTGGCTCCACATTGTCATGGTAACCCTGTGATAGTAATCTGCTCATCTTCCTCCTCCACTGACCTACTCAGCTGCATACCTCTGGGTTCACAACAAGTGGGTCTACAACCGCATCATCATCCTCTCTGTTCTCACATTCCTCACCCTGAAAGTTACCCTCCTCCTCTTCCTGCCCTGACACCACAGTACAGTTCACATGCGCCTCTGGTATCTGAGTCTCATGAGGATCCCCTCCACTCTTGGTGGTTAATGTCTGGTGATGACGGTCTGGATTCTGCTTGGACCCTACTTCGTCAGGCCCCAGGTCCAACATGAAAATATTTGGGGCATCAGTGCAGATGCTTTCCTCCTCTGGATTCTGTGATTCTTCGGAACAGACCTCTGATGCTCTGATGGAGTAGAATGTGCGAACTACTCTTCAGAATGGCCCATCTGAGGTCCCCTTTTCTGATGTGGGGGGAAACAAGTGTGATTGGGATGTCATCTCTGAGGATTGTACTGTGTGTGATGTTAAGGTGGAGGAACAGGAGGAGAGGCCACTTGACGCAGTGCCTGCCATCAACTGGAGCACATTCTCTTTCTGAGTCTCATCTACAAGGCGTACCTCTGTTCGGCTGCCAAAGAAAAGGAATCGAGTAGGCTGGCCAGTAACAGATGTTGTCAGTGGTCTTTGGATAAGAGGAGACTGTGTTTGCTCAGTTGAGCTTTCCTTCACATTAACACCTAATACGTTGGAAACCAAGCCTATTCCCCCTACAACCACAACCTCGCTTTTTCTCACTCGTGTTGCAAGTAGCCTTCCCCTCTTGTACCCTGCTGTTTTACCACCCTAGGCCACAGCTGTCAGTCACTTGTCACTAAATGAAGAAATCACACTTTATGTTCTTAGATAGTGCCTAAACAACATTGTTATACCTAACAATTTTTAAGTGGAAATCTGGCCTTCTGACTTGCCACTGAAGCACAACTTTATCACAAAGGATTTGGAAAAGCTAATTGGACATCTTGGATGCACCACAATATTAGGCCTAACAATTTTTACATGGAAATCTGGCCTTCTGATTTGCCACTGAAACACAGTTTTAGCACAAAGAATTTGGAGTAGCTAGTGGGGCTTCCAGAGACTGGCAAACAGTTTTTGGATGTTGGAATATCGATTTCACACAGGATAAGTTCACTTTCAGCACTAGCACTATCACAGGAGCGACCTCTGCGCACTGTGACACTGAGAAAATGGCATCAGCAAAAACAAGATGTCCGCTTTTTATATGGCCAGGGACATGTGACTTTGGCAGTCAATCACAGAAGACCTTGTGTCATGATGTTGTGGATGGTTTCTGCACCCTGATTAGTTGCACAGATACAGTTAAGGTGAAAAAAGCACGCACTGCTCCTGCCATCTCTTCAGATGCTCCTCTAACCTCTCCACATCCCCTCCCGTCATCAATCTCGTCCCCCGCCCCCTCACTCATCTCACAACAATCTCTATCCTAGCCAAAGTCATACAGAAATATTAGTAGAATCCTGATAATTTACCGAACTGCTGACCGACTTTTACCGACTTTGAGTAAAAATGCTCGTGAAATCGAACACGAATTCAAATGTGCTACATTCGTGCTGAATTTGAGATTGGCCAACATTTTCCGAACACGTTCGCTCATCTTTACTAATGACTAAGGATTCTTTGTAGCATGAGATGCAGCATAGTCAGTATGAAGATGATTTTGCTACAGACGTCACAGTTCTTGTACCATGGAAGAAAGTGGTCAGTTAGAAATTCTATATACTTTGAAAAGACCATGTTCACACCTTGAGGAACCCTAAAGGGGCTACCAGCCAGGAACGGATTGGGGGTAAAATTCATCCCTGGCATTTGAAATCATACACACCCATGTTGTCCCTGTCCCAAAGAGCCAGATGGAATATATTACTAATATTACCCTGGATGGAGGAAAGGAAGATTTTCTACAAGACCAATATTTCTAATGATACCGGTGGCTGCTGGGGTAAGTGACGGAGTCAGCAACTTTGTGCTCCATCACAACTCTTAACAGTATGGGCATCTTGAAAACACTGATTCTGTTAACAACATAGCAGACAAGGCAGCCCATGACCAGACAGGCCCTTCTGGGATTTACCAGAATTGCCAGATGGCCAGTCCGGCCCTAGTTCCAGCTCTCTTCCCATGACTCCGACTCAAAACATAACTCCACCATCTCCTTGCTGACATTGCAGCCTTTTTGGGACATGGTGGCCATCCACTAACTGTCCACTTCTCCATCTATCTGGAGCAGTAATGTCATTCTCAAATACACAGAGGGACAAAAATGTAAAGCTTGGACAAAGTTGTGAGCTAACCTTCATATTTATTACAAAAATGTCTACAATTAAGGACGTTTTTCCTTATCATTAAATATAATGATTTTTTTCATATGGAAATAAACTTAAAGGGGTTGTTCCGTGAACAAAATACATTGTAATTAATAGATCTCAGAATAAAATATTGGAATAATATAATATGATATGTTAGAGCAGTAAAAAGCCTAATTTAAATATGTAATAACAAAGGCTAAAAAACTTTGAATAATACAGATAGTAAAGTATGATGCAAACAAAAGTGCCCCCAAACACAGTATGATACCTCCACAGTGAATTCCTCCACATTACCCTCCACATGCACGCTATGATGACCCTACTATACCCCCTCCCTCAGTCCCTCCAACAAAAAATGGTGACTCCAGCATTGTATGATTCTCCGACTATAATCCACATGCAGCAATACAGTATAATGGGCCTCACATATTGCTGAATACAGTATGATGGCCTTATATAGTTCTCTATACAGTATAATGGCCTTCACATAGTGCTCCATACAGTATGATGGCATTATATAGTTCTCCATACAGTATAATGGCTCCACATAGTGCTCCATACAGTATGATGGCCTTATATAGTTTTATATACAGTATAATGGCCCTCACATAGTGCTCCATATAGTATGATGGCCTTATATAGTTTTATATACAGTATAATGGCCCTCACATAGTGCTCCATATAGTATGATGGCCTTATATAGTTCTCTATACAGTATAATGGGCCTCACATATTGCTGAATACAGTATGATGGCCTTATATAGTTCTCTATACAGTATAATGGCCCTCACATAGTGCTCCATACAGTATGATGGCATTATATAGTTCTCCATACAGTATAATGGCCCTCACATAGTGCTCCATATAGTATGATGGCCTTATATAGTGTTATATACAGTATAATGGCCATCACATAGTGCTCCATATAGTATGATGGCCTTATATAGTTCTCCATACAGTATAATGGACCCACATAGTGGTCCATACAGTACAATGGACTTATATAGTTCTCTATACAGTATAATGGCCTTACATAGTGCTCCATATAGTATGATGGCTTTATATAGTTCTTCATACAGTATAATGGACCCACATATTGCTCCATACAGTTATGGCCTTATATAGCTCTCCATACAGTATAATGGCCTCACATATTGCTCCATACAGTACGATGGCCTTATATAGTTCTCCATACAGTATAATGGCCCCACATAGTGCTCTATACAGTACGATGGCCTTTTATAGTTCTCCATACAGTATAATGGCCTCACATATTGCTCCATACAGTATGATGGCTTTATATAGTTCTTCATACAGTATAATGGACATACATAGTGATCCATACAATATGATGGCCTTATATAATTCTCCATAGAGTATAATGGCCCTCACATAGTGATCCATATAGTATGATGGCTTTATATAGTTCTCCATACAGTACAATGAGCCCCGCATAGTGCCCTATACAGTACGATGGCCTTATAGAGTTCTCCATACAGTATAATGGCTCCACATAGTGCTCCATACAGTATGATGGCCTTATATAGCTCTCCATACAGTATAATGCCCGCACATAGGCAGAGAGTCTCTCTCTCTTTTTTAAAATTGTTTTTTAAAATGTTCCAATAAAAATGAAATTTTATTTAAACTGGATGGACGTGCTGGAAACTCCCCTCCTTCTTCATCACATCGGCTGAAATCACCAGCAGGTTCGGCACCCACCAGCTATATTCAATTGCAAGAGTTTATGATATATGTCTCAGCGTGTCAAGCTCCAAATTTTCCCTCTCCCCCTCACAAATGCCCACACATGGTGCTCCATATAGTATAATGGCCCTATATAGTACTCAATGCAGTATAATGAGCCCCACATAGTGCCTCATACAATATAATGGGCGCCACATAGTGCTCCATATAGAAAAATGACCTCATGTAGTGCTCCATACAGTATAATAGACCCCAAGTAAAAAAAAAAGATACTCACCTTTGCTGGTTCATCCTAAGCTCCAGTCTCTTCATGGTGTCTTCAGATCCTTTTCACACCTCTGTACAGGGGGAGGGCTGTAATAACATCATCAAGCCCTCTGAGCTGAGACGTCAGGCCTTGAAGGAGAATGATGGGAGAGGAAGCGTCAGCTGATGCTCTTTCCTTCATCATTGCTTTCAGCTGTATCAGCATTTAGGGTGCCAATATAGCTAAAAGCATGATGACATGTGAAACTGCAATGCTGGGTGGGAGACCCACCAGACGTCGCGGGCCAAGTATGCTTGGGAGACCATTGCGGGCCAAATATACTCCCCCTGGGGGTCAGATGTGGCTAGCGGGTCATAGTTTGACATAAGTAAATAATTCTGTTTTATAATTGGTTTCCTTATATATCTCGGTCCTCTGCAACCATTTATGCTTGTGAGCACTGTTTAGCGGCAGCTGAATAGTAGGTTTATGCACAACTGTGGCCTCTGGAGGATCCTACACCTTTAAAATCGCTGAGTACAGAGGCACCAGCAGCTACAAATACCTGTTTGCTTGTAATGGTATTTTAGCAGCTGCTTTTAGAATCTGATGAATTTGTCTGGCAGAAACCTTCCTCATTATTCCTTTATCTGCACGAACCCGTCTGTGCTCAGTATCAGCCACAAATCTCTTCACAGTTCAATGGTTAAGATTAAGTTTTCATGAAATATCTAATGTTCTCATAATTTTTCCAAGTCATTGCACTATTTGACACTTTTCGGCTGTAGAGATCCTTTTTCTTTCCTTCTTATGTAGTTTTCTTTTAATTCGGCACCTGGCAAACAAATTATCACAGGGTTTTGAGATTGATTTCAGTGCAAAAAAAATGTTATAAAGATATAAAAAAAATGAGATCTTTATGACACTTACTGTAAATCCACTTTGCATTTGTAACGCGGGATAGTAGTTACCTTCTTTTACATAGGAGACAGGACTATAGTAAGTTTTGTACAACGGTTGCAGAATTCTGCAAAATCATGAAACACTTTATGTATATAATAAGAACAATAAAGATTTAAATTAAAAGTGAAGATGAACATGTTCTGCGTAGAAGGTAGGAGAGCCCTCAAATGTACTGGACCCAAGTCACTCAAGTCGACTGATGATCTTTTTCTCATTTGAATGAAATAGAGCCCCTTGATTCTTGCAAACGCCCCCTACCAGCCAGAAGCACAGAATATTTATTGACTCTTCATTCAAGACATAAATCCTTGTATATGCCATCCTATAAGTACAAGAGGCAATTGGCTTTTCCTTAAATTTAAAAGCCTCTTACCGCAGGAGATTGCTCTTATTCTTGACCCTACCTGTAGCTTCCAGTTAACTTTGTGAAGACAATTCTATACAAGCGATTGGAGAAAATGCACAAAAATAACTTATTTCCCCTCTGTAATAGCTCAGGCTTTTGCCAACGAAAATGAAATGCAAAGTTAAACACTACAGAGATTCTAAGAAACCAAATTTGGCGGTTTTCTGCCGCAGATGGGATCTGTGCAGTGTACCTGGAAACATACCCCACCAGAGACCTCAAATCTCATTATATTGAAACAAGACTTATGTAGAGTTTGACATTTGATAATTGAGCAATTAGACATGGCTTTATTTCCAATTGACTTTAACCCAAAGAACATAAAACCAGTTAGACTTTTACCTGCTGCAAGCCCGGGAGAGATCTTTGGGTAAATGTAGGGTTTACAAGGCTCCGTTTACGCTCCTGCATCCCACCCGAATATTGCTAAGACGGATATAGATGATGCCAGTTGGATTAGTTTGTTTATCGCTGATTGCTTGTGCTAGGTGATAATGATGGAGGAATGGTTTACGAGGCTAAGGACATGTTAGAACTGTGTGGTGTGACTGCTTGAGGGTACCGGTGCCTTATGGTGACATTGTACACCTCATCTATGTACTGACAATTCATTTTAGAGTTTTACAATGACAACATCATTACATGGTCTTTAGCTACATCGCGTTCTTCTCATCTTGGACTACTTTTTGAAATCAAAGATAAAGGATTTTCCAGGCGGGTTCCAAATTAAAAAATATTTGTGAATTTTATGATAAAAATGACAATCCCGTTAGATCTAATGAGTAAATGAATTATCCTACGGGTTTCAGACTAAAACTAAGTCTTCATCCATGAATAAAGACTTAGCTTTAGTCTGAAACCCGTAGGATAATTCATATACTCAGAGGATCTACCGGGATTGTCATTTTTATTACCTTTGGAATAAAGCTCAGGAATATTTTTGAATTTGAAATTCCTTTATCTTTGATCATTGTTTTACCACATTGGGCAGGATATTTCCGTGTCGGGAACCATTGGAAGCCTAATCCATGGTGAGCTGGTTCATACTATTTTATTATGTTTCTCAGCAATTATCTGGTCCTATTATCTGGTTATCTCTGTAGTAAGCTCTGCTCTGCTCTCATATCTCTGTAGTAAGCTCGGTTCTGCTCCCACATCTCTGTAGCAAGCTCCATTCTGATCCCATATCTCTGGAGTAATCTTGATTCTTCTCCCATATCTCTGTAGTAAGCTCCGTTCTGCTCCCACATCTATGTAGTAAGCTCCGTTCTGCTCCCACATCTCTGTAGCAAGCTCCATTCTGCTCCCATATCTCTGGAGTAATCTTGATTCTTCTCCCATATCTCCATAGTAAGCTCCGTTCTGCTCCCATATCTCTGGAGTAATCTTGATTCTTCTCCCATATCTCCATAGTAAGCTCCGTTCTGCTCCCATATCTCTGGAGTAATCTTGATTCTTCTCCCATATCTCCATAGTAAGCTCCGTTCTGCTCCCATATCTCTGGAGTATTCTTGATTCTTCTCCCATATCTCTGTAGCAAGCTCCATTCTGCTCCCATATCTCTGGAGTAATCTTGATTCTTCTCCCATATCTCCATAGTAAGCTCCATTCTGCTCCCATATCTCTGGAGTAATCTTGATTCTTCTCCCATATCTCCATAGTAAGCTCCGTTCTGCTCCCATATCTCTGGAGTAATCTTGATTCTTCTCCCATATCTCTGTAGTAAGCTCCGTTCTGCTCCCACATCTCTGTAGTAAGCTTGGTTCTGCTCCCACATCTCTGTAGTAAGCTCCATTCTGCTCCCATATCTCTGGAGTAATCTTGATTCTTCTCCCATATCTCCATAGTAAGCTCTGTTCTGCTCCCATATCTCTGGAGTAATCTTGATTCTTCTCCCATATCTCTGTAGTAAGCTGTGTTCTGCTCCCATATCTCTGGAGTAATCTTGATTCTTCTCCCATATCTCCATAGTAAGCTCCGTTCTGCTCCCATATCTCTGGAGTAATCTTGATTCTTCTCCCATATATCCATAGTAAGCTCCGTTCTGCACCCATATCTCTGGAGTAATCTTGATTCTTCTCCCATATCTCTGTAGTAAGCTCCGTTCTGCTCCCACATCTCTGTAGTAAGCTCCGTTCTGCTCCCACATCTCTGTAGCAAGCTCCATTCTGCTCCCATATCTCTGGAGTAATCTTGATTCTTCTCCCATATCTCTGTAGTAAGCTCTGTTCTGCTCCCATATCTCTGGAGTAATCTTGATTCTTCTCCCATATCTCTGTAGTAAGCTCTGTTCTGCTCCCATATCTCTGGAGTAATCTTGATTCTTCTCCCATATCTCTGTAGTAAGCTCGGTTCTGCTCCCATATCTCTGCAGTAAGCTCGGTTTTGTTCCCATATCTCTGTAGCAAGCTCCATTCTGCTCCCATATCTCTGGAGTAATCTTGATTCTTCTCCCATATCTCCATAGTAAGTTCCGTTCTGCTCCCATATATCTGGAGTAATCTTGATTCTTCTCCCATACCTCTGTAGTAAGCTCAGTTCTGCTCCCACATCTCTGTAGTAAGCTCCGTTCTGCTCCCACATCTCTGTAGCAAGCTCCATTCTGCTCCCATATCTCTGGAGTAATCTTGATTCTTCTCCCATATCTCTGTAGTAAGCTCTGTTCTGCTCCCATATCTCTGGAGTAATCTTGATTCTTCTCCCATATCTCTGTAGTAAGCTCGGTTCTGCTCCCATATCTCTGCAGTAAGCTCCGTTCTGCTCCCATATCTCTGGAGTAATCTTGATTCTTCTCCCATATCTCTGTAGTAAGCTCTGTTCTGCTCCCATATCTCTGGAGTAATCTTGATTCTTCTCCCATATCTCTGTAGTAAGCTCTGTTTTGCTCCCATATCTCTGGAGTAATCTTGATTCTTCTCCCATATCTCCATAGTAAGCTCCGTTCTGCTCCCATATCTCTGGAGTAATCTTGATTCTTCTCCCATATCTCTGTAGTAAGCTCCGTTCTGCTCCCACATCTCTGTAGTAAGCTCCGTTCTGCTCCCACATCTCTGTAGCAAGCTCCATTCTGCTCCCATATCTCTGGAGTAATCTTGATTCTTCTCCCATATCTCTGTAGTAAGCTCTGTTCTGCTCCCATATCTCTGGAGTAATCTTGATTCTTCTCCCATATCTTTGTAGTAAGCTCTGTTCTGCTCCCATATCTCTGGAGTAATCTTGATTCTTCTCCCATATCTCTGTAGTAAGCTCTGTTCTGCTCCCATATCTCTGGAGTAATCTTGATTCTTCTCCCATATCTCTGCAGTAAGCTCGGTTTTGTTCCCATATCTCTGTAGCAAGCTCCATTCTGCTCCCATATCTCTAGAGTAATCTTGATTCTTCTCCCATATCTCTGTAGTAAGCTCCATTCTGCTCCCATATCTCTGGAGTAATCTTGATTCTTCTCCCATATCTCTGTAGTAAGCTCCATTCTGCTCCCATATCTCTGTAGTAAGCTTGGTTCTGCTCCCACATCTCTGTAGCAAGCTCAATTCTGCTCCCATATCTCTGGAGTAATCTTGATTCTTCTCCCATATCTCTGTAGTAAGCTCTGTTCTGGTCCCATATCTCTGGAGTAATCTTGATTCTTCTCCCATATCTCTGTAGTAAGCTCGGTTCTGCTCCCATATCTCTGCAGTAAGCTCCGTTCTGCTCCCATATCTCTGGAGTAATCTTGATTCTTCTCCCATATCTCTGTAGTAAGCTCTGTTCTGCTCCCATATCTCTGGAGTAATCTTGATTCTTCTCCCATATCTCTGTAGTAAGCTCTGTTTTGCTCCCATATCTCTGGAGTAATCTTGATTCTTCTCCCATATCTCCATAGTAAGCTCCGTTCTGCTCCCATATCTCTGGAGTAATCTTGATTCTTCTCCCATATCTCTGTAGTAAGCTCCGTTCTGCTCCCACATCTCTGTAGTAAGCTCCGTTCTGCTCCCACATCTCTGTAGCAAGCTCCATTCTGCTCCCATATCTCTGGAGTAATCTTGATTCTTCTCCCATATCTCTGTAGTAAGCTCTGTTCTGCTCCCATATCTCTGGAGTAATCTTGATTCTTCTCCCATATCTTTGTAGTAAGCTCTGTTCTGCTCCCATATCTCTGGAGTAATCTTGATTCTTCTCCCATATCTCTGTAGTAAGCTCTGTTCTGCTCCCATATCTCTGGAGTAATCTTGATTCTTCTCCCATATCTTTGTAGTAAGCTCTGTTCTGCTCCCATATCTCTGGAGTAATCTTGATTCTTCTCCCATATCTCTGCAGTAAGCTCGGTTTTGTTCCCATATCTCTGTAGCAAGCTCCATTCTGCTCCCATATCTCTAGAGTAATCTTGATTCTTCTCCCATATCTCTGTAGTAAGCTCCATTCTGCTCCCATATCTCTGGAGTAATCTTGATTCTTCTCCCATATCTCTGTAGTAAGCTCCATTCTGCTCCCATATCTCTGTAGTAAGCTTGGTTCTGCTCCCATATCTCTGGAGTAAGCTCGATTCTGCTCCCATATCTCCGGGGAAGCTCCGTTCTGCTCCCAAATCTATGTACTAGGCTCTGTTCTGCTCTCATATCTCCGGAGTAAGCTTGGTTCTGCTACCATATCTATGCGGCAAGCTCCATTCTGTTCCCATATCTATGAACCAGCCTGTTTTTAAAGCCTGTTATCTCTGCTACTTTTATGCAGTGGCCACAGAGTATTAGGGAAAAAGAGGGCCACCGCAACTCAAGAGCCAATGCCTTATGATTGCCCTCCAGGCTGAAAAATGCCAGCCAGCCCCTGGGGAAGAGTGTGTGCGGTGCGAGGGCGGAGACTGCGTGTCTGTGTGGGACCGTGGGGGGGTCTGTGCGGGCCTGCCGGGGGTCTGTACAGGCGTCTCGGGGGTCTATACGGGCCTCTCGGGGGTCTGTGTGGGCTGCCGGGGGTCTGTGTGGGCCTGCCGGGGGTCTGTATGAGCCTCTTGGGTGTCTGTGATCTTGATTCTACTCCCATATCTCTGTAGTAAGCTCTGTTCTGCTCCCATATCTCTGGAGTAATCTTGATTCTTCTCCCATATCTCCATAGTAAGCTCCGTTCTGCTCCCATATCTCTGGAGTAATCTTGATTCTTCTCCCATATCTCCATAGTAAGTTCCGTTCTGCTCCCATATCTCTGGAGTAATCTTGATTCTTCTCCCATATCTCTGTAGTAAGCTCCGTTCTGCTCCCACATCTCTGTAGTAAGCTCCGTTCTGCTCCCACATCTCTGTAGCAAGCTCCATTCTGCTCCCATATCTCTGGAGTAATCTTGATTCTTCTCCCATATCTCTGTAGTAAGCTCTGTTCTGCTCCCATATCTCTGGAGTAATCTTGATTCTTCTCCCATATCTCTGTAGTAAGCTCTGTTCTGCTCCCATATCTCTGGAGTAATCTTGATTCTTCTCCCATATCTCTGTAGTAAGCTCGGTTCTGCTCCCATATCTCTGCAGTAAGCTCGGTTTTGTTCCCATATCTCTGTAGCAAGCTCCATTCTGCTCCCATATCTCTGGAGTAATCTTGATTCTTCTCCCATATCTCCATAGTAAGTTCCGTTCTGCTCCCATATCTCTGGAGTAATCTTGATTCTTCTCCCATATCTCTGTAGTAAGCTCCGTTCTGCTCCCACATCTCTGTAGTAAGCTCCGTTCTGCTCCCACATCTCTGTAGCAAGCTCCATTCTGCTCCCATATCTCTGGAGTAATCTTGATTCTTCTCCCATATCTCTGTAGTAAGCTCTGTTCTGCTCCCATATCTCTGGAGTAATCTTGATTCTTCTCCCATATCTCTGTAGTAAGCTCGGTTCTGCTCCCATATCTCTGCAGTAAGCTCCGTTCTGCTCCCATATCTCTGGAGTAATCTTGATTCTTCTCCCATATCTCTGTAGTAAGCTCTGTTCTGCTCCCATATCTCTGGAGTAATCTTGATTCTTCTCCCATATCTCTGTAGTAAGCTCTGTTTTGCTCCCATATCTCTGGAGTAATCTTGATTCTTCTCCCATATCTCCATAGTAAGCTCCGTTCTGCTCCCATATCTCTGGAGTAATCTTGATTCTTCTCCCATATCTCTGTAGTAAGCTCCGTTCTGCTCCCACATCTCTGTAGTAAGCTCCGTTCTGCTCCCACATCTCTGTAGCAAGCTCCATTCTGCTCCCATATCTCTGGAGTAATCTTGATTCTTCTCCCATATCTCTGTAGTAAGCTCTGTTCTGCTCCCATATCTCTGGAGTAATCTTGATTCTTCTCCCATATCTTTGTAGTAAGCTCTGTTCTGCTCCCATATCTCTGGAGTAATCTTGATTCTTCTCCCATATCTCTGTAGTAAGCTCTGTTCTGCTCCCATATCTCTGGAGTAATCTTGATTCTTCTCCCATATCTCTGCAGTAAGCTCGGTTTTGTTCCCATATCTCTGTAGCAAGCTCCATTCTGCTCCCATATCTCTAGAGTAATCTTGATTCTTCTCCCATATCTCTGTAGTAAGCTCCATTCTGCTCCCATATCTCTGGAGTAATCTTGATTCTTCTCCCATATCTCTGTAATAAGCTCCATTCTGCTCCCATATCTCTGTAGTAAGCTTGGTTCTGCTCCCATATCTCTGGAGTAAGCTCGATTCTGCTCCCATATCTCCGGAGTAAGCTCCGTTCTGCTCCCAAATCTATGTACTAGCCTCTGTTCTGCTCTCATATCTCCGGAGTAAGCTTGGTTCTGCTACCATATCTATGCGGCAAGCTCCATTCTGTTCCCATATCTATGAACCAGCCTGTTTTTAAAGCCTGTTATCTCTGCTACTTTTATGCAGTGGCCACAGAGTATTAGGGAAAAAGAGGGCCACCGCAACTCAAGAGCCAATGCCTTATGATTGCCCTCCAGGCTGAAAAATGCCAGCCAGCCCCTGGGGAAGAGTGTGGGCGGTGCGAGGGCGGAGACTGCGTGTCTGTGTGGGACCGTGGGGGGGTCTGTGCGGGCCTGCCGGGGGTCTGTACAGGCCTCTGGGGGGTCTATACGGGCCTCTCGGGGGTCTGTGTGGGCCTGCCGGGGGTCTGTATGGGCCTCTTGGGTGTCTGTGTGGGCCTGCCGGGGGTCTGTACGGGCCTCTCAGGGGTCTGTGCGGCCTGCTGGGGGGTCAGTGCGGCCTGCCGGGGGTCTGTACAGGCCTCTTGGGGGTCTATGTGGCCTGCCCGGGGTCTGTGTGGCCTGCCGGGGGTCTGTACGGGCCTCTCGGGGGTCTATGCGCCCTGCCAGTGGTCTGTGCGGCCTGCCAGGGGTCTGTACGGGCCTCTCGGGAGTCTGTGCGGCCTGCCGGGGGTCTTTGTGTTTGTGTGCAGGCATCGTCCGATGGGACTACAAGTCCCATCGAGCTGTGTCTGCTACACTGGCAGTGATTGACACATTAGCCAATGATGGGACAGTAGTAGTCCCATCATCCGGTTAAAGGGACACTGTCACCTGAATTTGGAGGGAACAATCTTCAGCCATGGAGGCGGGGTTTTCGGGTGTTTGATTCACCCTTTCCTTACCCGCTAGCTGCATGCTGGCTGCAATATTGGATTGAAGTTCATTCTCTGCCCTCCATAGTACACGCCTGCGCAAGGCAAGATTGCACCTTGAGTGAACTTCAATCCAATATTGCAGCCAGCATGCAGCCAGCGGGTAAGGAAAGGGTGAATCAAACACCCAAAAACCCCGCCTCCATGGCTGAAGATTGTTCCCTCCAAATTCAGGTGACAGTGTCCCTTTCATGTGTTGTATGTAAAAAAAACAAAAACACAAACATACATACTACATACATACTACAAACATACATACAACATAATACATACATACCACATACAGTACAGACCAAAAGTTTGGACACACCTTCTCATTTAAAGATTTTTCAGTATTTTCATGACTATTAAAATTGTACATTCACACTGAAGGCATCAAAACTATGAATTAACACATGTGGAATTATATACTTAGCAAAAAAGTGTGAAACAACCGAAATTATGTCTTATATTGTAGGTTCTCCAAAGTAGCCACCCTTTGCTTTGATGACTGCTTTGCACACTCTTGGCATTCTCTTGATGAGCTTCAAGAGGTAGTCACCGGAAATGGTTTTCACTTCACAGGTTTCCCCCGACAGGTTTAATAAGTGGGATTTCTTGTCTTATAAATGGGGTTGGAACCATCAGTTGTGTTTTCATCAGAAGTCTGGTGGATACACAGCTGATAGTCCTACTGAATAGACTGTTAGAATTTGTATTATGGCAAGAAAAAAACAGCTAAGGCTGGTTTCACATTTGCGTTTTTTTGGGTGCGTTTTTGCGGTAAAAAACGCAAAAAGCCGCATGGTGAAAAAACGCTTGTAAACGCGTGCAAACGCTGCGTTTTTTGACGCATGCGTTTTTGCATGTGGTGAAAAAAACGCGGCGTTTTGACGCGTTTACATGTGTTTTTTCATGCGTTTGCGTTTTTTAAACGCATGCTGGGAAATGTGTGACAGCTGCCAATCATCAAAATAAAGTAAAAAACCCACTATAAACAGAAATAGTTAGGGTTAGGGTTAGGGGTAGGGTTAGGGGTAGGGATCATAACCCTAACCCTAACCCTAAAGGGATCCTAACCCTAACCCTACCCCTAACCCTAACCCTACCTCTAACCCTAAGGGATCCTAACCCTAACCCTACCCTACCTTTGAAGAACCTAGAATAAAAGACATAATTTCAGTTGTTTCACACTATTTTGTTAAGTATATAATTCCACATGTGTTAATTCATAGTTTTGATGCCTTCAGTGTGAATTTACAATTTTCATAGTCATGAAAATACAGAAAAATCTTTAAATGAGAAGGTGTGTCCAAACTTTTGGTCTGTACTGTACATACTACATACATACTGTTAGGGTTGGCGGAACGCACCGAATATATATTTATTAGAAGAAGTTGGTGCGTTCACAACCCGGGATCCACCGTGCAGGAAAGCACCTGCTGCTAGATATGGCGGTACAATATAGTAGTATAAACAGACTCTGTTACTTCACAGAGTCTGCTACCAAAGATAACGCTGTGCCCTGTTTGGCTCACAGAGGAACACAGCTACTTAGTAGAGCAGATGGTGGTCATACAGTCAAATGCAAACATGAAACTCCTCGCCGGAGGTGCCAGCATTCTAGGGGCTTATTTCAGCCGGGTCCCTGACTGCATACAACCATGACCACACTGGCGCTGAGCTCATACATAAATTGATACTAGCGCATGGCCGTGCGGTCATGCGCACCTCTTATAGCTGCAGCAAGTACAGGACCTTCCTAGAAGGACCAATGAGAGGCTGCTACAGACGTTGAACACCTTGAGGACCTTCCTAGAGGACCAATAGGATTTGCTGCAGTACCTGAGCATTTGACCCTTGATCTCCAATGAGAGATCTTACCCTGGGCATGCTCAGAAGGGGAAAAGTAGGACTTAGTCCCAAAGACGTCTGCTCGCTGCTGAACAGTACTGGCTACAATGGCAGAAGCTGGAAGGACAGCAGTAACCCTTCACAGTGTCAGACTGTGCATGACGCTGGGACCGACGCCTCCGCTGAGCAGGCTCCACTGCGGCAGGAGAAGAATGGGAGACCGCAGCGGAGATGGCTCGAGATTCCCTCTGTGCAGAGGCAGGAACTCGACCCCTAACACATACTACATATATACTACATACTACATACATACTACATACAGTACATACAACATACATAATTACTACATACAATACATACATATAGACATACAGTACATATAACATAGAGTACATACTCACCATTATTTGTCACTTTGTTCCCCGAAGCCAGTGTCATCTGTAAAAAAGATAAAAATAGCAAACAACCAATATACTCCCTGATCCGCACAAATCCATGAGTGTCCCACGACGATCTCCTGTGGAGAGCAGCAGCATCAGCTGATGCAACCGCTCTCTAGGGGCCCCAGGAATACAATGACGGGAGGAAGGTATCCTTCCGCACTGTATTCCTCCGCCACTGTAAAAAATAGTCCCTAGTCTCACTTTTGGCATTGCTGTGTGAGAAAGTTTCCCACGCAGCAATTGCCATAAAGTGATGCACTGCAGGAGCCATTGTCTCCTGTCAGTGTGTCCCTGAAGGTCCTATAAAGCAGTGACATCACCTGATGTCACTGTTCTATAGGGGAGATCGTCGTGGGACACTCGTTATTAATTGGACTACGGCGGACAGGTAGTATGTAGTATGTATGTTGTATGTAGTATGTATGTTTGTGTTTTGTTTTTTTTTACATTCAACACATTAGCCGGATGATGGGACTTCTCCTGTCCCATCATTGGCTAATGTGTCAATCACTGCCATTGTAGCAGACATAGCCCGATGGGACTTGTAGTCCCATTGGACGATGCCTGCACACAAACACAAAGACCCCCGGCAGGCCGCACAGACCCCCAGCAGGCTGCACAGACCCCCGAGAGGCCCATACAGACCCCCGGCAGACCTCACAGACCCCCGAGAGGCCCGTACAGACCCCAGTCAAGCCTCACAGACCCCCAAGAGGCACGTACAGACCCCCGGCAGCCCGCACAGACCCCCAGCAGGCCGCACAGACACCCGGCAGGCCTGCAGAGACCCCCAGCAGGCCCCACAGACCCCCGGCAGGCCCGTTCAGACCCCCGGCAGGCCCGCACAGACCCCCACGGTCATGCACAGACCCCGCCCGCGCACACAGAATGCAATCTCCGCCCACGCACTGCCCACACTCGATTATAGTGCATCATTGTAATATAGGAACTTCTGATTCCAGTATCCGATATCTTAAAAGTATCGGAACTCAGTATCGGAAATCCGATACAGCGAATATCGGCCGATACCTGAGATTTGCAGTATCGGAATGCTCAACAATATTCAGGAGACATTTTCAGAAATAATACTAAGCTACCAGGAAACATGAGCATCAAATACTCCTAAATGGACCATGCCACTGGCGGGGACAGCAGTCATCCTCACTGGAACAGGCGAGATGAGTAACAAGTAGCACCAAGGGTACTGGGAATGTGAGTGTGGATGGCAGCCGCCCGAGAGAAGACCTGAGTGGAACAAGGTGAGATGAGCAACAAGTAGCACTGTTGTGAATTCTGTGGCAGAGCTCCCTCCTGTGGTCACAAGTGGTACTTCGGCTGATTCTCTCTGTAAGCTTCCGTTGGTGGAGGGAAGTGGTACTGCGGCTTCTGAGTTTCCTCCCTCAGGTGATGTGGTGAGGTCGTTAGGTGCTGCTCTACTTAACTCCACCTAGTGCTTTGATCCTGGCTTCCTGTCAATGTTCCAGTATTGGACTTGTTTTCCTCCTGGATCGTTCCTGTGGCCTGCTGCTCTGCATAGCTAAGTTTTCCTTTGCTATTTTGTTTGCTTTTCTTCTGTCCAGCTTATCTATTTGTTTGCTGGAAGCTCTGGGACGCAGAGGGTGTACCTCCGTGCCGTTAGTTCGGTACGGAGGGTCTTTTTGCCCCCTTTGCGTGGTTTTTAGGGTTTTGTGTTGACCGCAAAGTTACCTTTCCTATCCTCGCTCTGTTCAGAAAGTCGGGCCTCACTTTGCTAAATCTATTTCATCTCTACGTTTGTCTTTTCATCTTACTCACAGTCATTATATGTGGGGGGCTGCCTTTTGGGGTATTTCTCTGAGGCAAGGTAGGCTTATTTTCTATCTTCAGGCTAGCTAGTTTCTCAGGCTGTGCCGAGTTGCATAGGTAGCGTTAGGCGCAATCCACGGCTGCCTCTAGTGTTGTTGGATAGGATTAGGGATTGCGGTCAACAGAGTTCCCACGTCTCAGAGCTCGTTCTATGTTTTTGGATTATTGTCAGATCACTGTATGTGCTCTGACCTCTATGTTCACTGTGGTACTGAATTGCCTAATCATAACAGTACAGGAAGCCGACATACTAATGATTCTCAATAGAGGGAAAAAAGAAGTTCTGAGACCATTTTTTTTTCTCTGCACTGTGTTTTGCCTTTTTTTTCCCCTAGACATTTGGGTGGTTCAGGACACAGGTGTAGCAATGGACATTAGAAGTTTTTTCTTCATGTGTGGATCAGCTCTCGGCAAGAGTACAAAAGATTCAAGACACTATTGATCAGAAATCTATGTTAGAACCAAGAATTCCTATTCCTGATTTGTTTTTTGGTGATAGAACTAAGTTTCTGAGTTTCAAAAATAATTGTAAACTATTTCTGGCCTTGAAACCTCGCTCCTCTGGTGATCCAGTTCAACAGGTTTTGATCATTATTTCTTTTTTGCGTGGCGACCCTCAGGACTGGGCATTTTCTCTTGCGCCAGGAGATCCTGCATTAAGTAATATCGATGCGTTTTTCCTGGCGCTCGGATTGCTGTACGATGAGCCTAATTCTGTGGATCAGGCAGAAAAAAATTTGCTGGCTCTTTGTCAGGGTCAGGATGAGATAGAGTTATATTGTCAGAAATTTAGAGAGTGGTCCGTGCTCACTCAATGGAATGAATCTGCGCTGGCAGCTATGTTCAGAAAGGGTCTCTCTGAAGCCCTTAAGGATGTCATGGTGGGATTTCCTATGCCTGCTGGTTTGAATGAGTCTATGTCTTTGGCCATTCAGATTGGTCGACGCTTGCGTGAGCGTAAATCTGTGCACCATTTGGCGGTATTACCTGAGCTTAAACCTGAGCCTATGCAGTGCGATAGGACTTTGACCAGAGTTGAACGGCAAGAACACAGACGTCTGAATGGGCTGTGTTTCTACTGTGGTGATTCCACTCATGCTATCTCTGATTGTCCTAAGCGCACTAAGCGGTTCGCTAGGTCTGCCACCATTGGTACAGTACAGTCAAAATTTCTTCTGTCCGTTACCTTGATCTGCTCTTTGTCATCGTATTCTGTCATGGCATTTGTGGATTCAGGCGCTGCCCTGAATTTGATTGACTTGGAGTATGCTAAGCATTGTGGGTTTTTCTTGGAGCCCTTGCAGTGTCCTATTCCATTGAGAGGAATTGATGCTACGCCTTTGGCCAAGAATAAGCCTCAGTACTGGACCCAGCTGACCATGTGCATGGCTCCTGCACATCAGAAGGTTATTCGCTTTCTGGTGTTGCATAATCTGCATGATGTGGTCGTGTTGGGGTTGCCATGGCTACAAGTCCATAATCCAGTATTAGATTGGAAATCCATGTTGGTGTCCAGCTGGGGTTGTCAGGGCGTACATGGTGATGTTCCATTTCTGTCAATTTCGTCATCCACCCCTTCTGAGGTTCCAGAGTTCTTGTCTGATTACCGGGATGTATTTGATGAGCCCAAGTCCGATGCCCTACCTCCGCATAGGGATTGTGATTGTGCTATCAATTTGATTCCTGGTAGTAAGTTCCCAAAAGGCCGATTGTTTAATTTATCTGTGCCTGAGCACGCCGCTATGCGCAGTTATGTGAAGGAGTCCCTGGAGAAGGGGCATATTCGCCCGTCATCGTCGTCATTAGGAGCAGGGTTCTTTTTTGTAGCCAAGAAGGATGGTTTGCTGAGACCTTGTATAGATTACCGCCTTCTAAATAAGATCACGGTTAAATTTCAGTACCCCTTGCCGTTGTTATGTGATTTGTTTACTCGGATTAAGGGGGCTAGTTGGTTCACCAAGATAGATCTTCGTGGTGCGTATAATCTTGTGCGAATTAAGCGAGGCGATGAATGGAAAACTGCATTTAATACGCCCGAGGGTCATTTTGAGTATCTAGTAATGCCATTCGGACTTGCCAATGCTCCATCAATGTTTCAGTCCTTTATGCATGACATCTTCCGAGAGTACCTGGATAAATTCCTGATTGTGTACTTGGATGACATTTTGATCTTCTCGGATGATTGGGAGTCTCATGTGAAGCAGGTCAGAACGGTTTTTCAGGTCCTGCGTGCTAATTCTTTGTTTGTGAAGGGATCAAAGTGTCTCTTTGGTGTGCAGAAGGTTTCATTTTTGGGGTTCATCTTTTCCCCTTCTACTATCGAGATGGATCCTGTTAAGGTCCAAGCCATCCATGATTGGACTCAGCCGACATCTCTGAAAAGTCTGCAAAAGTTCCTGGGCTTTGCTAATTTTTATCGTCGCTTCATCTGCAATTTTTCTAGTATTGCTAAACCATTGACCGATTTGACCAAGAAGGGTGCTGATGTGGTCAATTGGTCTTCTGCTGCTGTGGAAGCTTTTCAAGAGTTGAAGCGTCATTTTTCTTCTGCCCCTGTGTTGTGTCAACCAGATGTTTCGCTTCCGTTCCAGGTCGAGGTTGATGCTTCTGAGATTGGAGCAGGGGCTGTTTTGTCGCAGAGAGGTTCTGATTGTTCAGTGATGAAACCGTGCGCCTTCTTTTCCAGGAAGTTTTCGCCTGCTGAGCGAAATTATGATGTGGGCAACCGAGAGTTGCTGGCCATGAAGTGGGCATTCGAGGAGTGGCGTCATTGGCTTGAAGGAGCTAAGCATCGCGTGGTGGTCTTGACTGATCATAAGAACTTGACTTATCTCGAGTCCGCCAAGCGGTTGAATCCTAGACAAGCTCGTTGGTCGTTGTTTTTTGCCCGTTTTGACTTTGTGATTTCATACCTTCCGGGCTCTAAAAATGTGAAGGCGGATGCTCTGTCTAGGAGTTTTGTGCCCGACTCTCCGGGTGTATCTGAGCCGGCGGGTATCCTCAAAGAGGGAGTAATTGTGTCTGCCATCTCCCCTGATTTGCGGCGAGTGCTGCAAAAATTTCAGGCTAATAAACCTGATCGTTGTCCAGCGGAGAAACTGTTTGTCCCTGATAGGTGGACGAATAAAGTTATATCTGAGGTTCATTGTTCGGTCTTGGCTGGTCATCCTGGAATCTTTGGTACCAGAGAGTTAGTGGCTAGATCCTTTTGGTGGCCATCTCTGTCGCGGGATGTGCGTACTTTTGTGCAGTCCTGTGGGATTTGTGCTCGGGCTAAGCCCTGCTGTTCTCGTGCCAGTGGGTTGCTTTTGCCCTTGCCAGTCCCGAAGAGGCCTTGGACACATATCTCTATGGATTTTATTTCAGATCTTCCCGTTTCTCAAAAGATGTCAGTCATTTGGGTGGTCTGTGATCGCTTTTCTAAGATGGTCCATTTGGTACCCTTGTCTAAATTGCCTTCCTCCTCTGATTTGGTGCCATTGTTCTTCCAGCATGTGGTTCGTTTACATGGCATTCCAGAGAATATTGTTTCTGACAGAGGTTTCCAGTTTGTTTCGAGGTTTTGGCGAGCCTTTTGTGGTAGGATGGGCATTGACTTGTCTTTTTCCTCGGCTTTCCATCCTCAGACTAATGGCCAGACCGAACGAACCAATCAGACCTTGGAAACATATCTGAGATGCTTTGTTTCTGCTGATCAGGATGATTGGGTGTCCTTTTTGCCTTTGGCTGAGTTCGCCCTTAATAATCGGGCTAGCTCGGCTACCTTGGTTTCGCCATTTTTCTGCAACTCTGGGTTCCATCCTCGTTTCTCGTCAGGACAGGTTGAGTCTTCGGACTGTCCTGGTGTGGATACTGTGGTGGACAGGTTGCAGCAGATTTGGACTCAGGTAGTGGACAATTTGACCTTGTCCCAGGAGAAGGCTCAACGTTTTGCTAATCGCAGACGCTGTGTGGGTCCCCGACTTCGTGTTGGGGATCTGGTTTGGTTATCTTCTCGTCATATTCCTATGAAGGTTTCCTCTCCTAAGTTTAAACCTCGTTTCATTGGTCCGTATAGGATTTCTGAGGTTCTTAATCCTGTGTCTGTTCGTCTGACCCTTCCAGATTCTTTTTCCATACATAACGTATTCCATAGGTCATTGTTGCGGAGATACGTGGCACCTATGGTTCCTTCTGTTGACCCTCCTGCCCCGGTTTTGGTGGAGGGGGAGTTGGAGTATATTGTGGAGAAGATTTTGGATTCTCGTGTTTCAAGACGGAAACTCCAGTATCTGGTTAAGTGGAAGGGTTATGCTCAGGAAGATAATTCCTGGGTCTTTGCCTCTGATGTCCATGCTCCCGATCTTGTTCGTGCCTTTCATGTGGCTCATCCTGGTCGGCCTGGGGGCTCTGGTGAGGGTTCGGTGACCCCTCCTCAAGGGGGGGTACTGTTGTGAATTCTGTGGCAGAGCTCCCTCCTGTGGTCACAAGTGGTACTTCGGCTGATTCTCTCTGTAAGCTTCCGTTGGTGGAGGGAAGTGGTACTGCGGCTTCTGAGTTTCCTCCCTCAGGTGATGTGGTGAGGTCGTTAGGTGCTGCTCTACTTAACTCCACCTAGTGCTTTGATCCTGGCTTCCTGTCAATGTTCCAGTATTGGACTTGTTTTCCTCCTGGATCGTTCCTGTGGCCTGCTGCTCTGCATAGCTAAGTTTTCCTTTGCTATTTTGTTTGCTTTTCTTCTGTCCAGCTTATCTATTTGTTTGCTGGAAGCTCTGGGATGCAGAGGGTGTACCTCCGTGCCGTTAGTTCGGTACGGAGGGTCTTTTTGCCCCCTTTGCGTGGTTTTTAGGGTTTTGTGTTGACCGCAAAGTTACCTTTCCTATCCTCGCTCTGTTCAGAAAGTCGGGCCTCACTTTGCTAAATCTATTTCATCTCTACGTTTGTCTTTTCATCTTACTCACAGTCATTATATGTGGGGGGCTGCCTTTTCCTTTGGGGTATTTCTCTGAGGCAAGGTAGGCTTATTTTCTATCTTCAGGCTAGCTAGTTTCTCAGGCTGTGCCGAGTTGCATAGGTAGCGTTAGGCGCAATCCACGGCTGCCTCTAGTGTTGTTGGATAGGATTAGGGATTGCGGTCAACAGAGTTCCCACGTCTCAGAGCTCGTTCTATGTTTTTGGATTATTGTCAGATCACTGTATGTGCTCTGACCTCTATGTTCACTGTGGTACTGAATTGCCTAATCATAACATAGCACCAAAGGTACTGGGAATGTGAGTGTGGATGGCAGCCGCCCGAGAGAAGACCTGAGTGGAACCAGGTGAGATGAGCAGCAAGTAGCACCAAAGGTACTGGGAATGTGGGAGTGCGGATGGCAGCCGCCCGAGGGAAGACCTCAGTGGAACCAGGCGAGATGAGTAACAAGTAGGACCAATGGTACTGGAAATGTGAGTGCAGATGGCAGCCGCCCGAGAGAAGACCTCAGTGGAACCAGGTATACCTTGACGATTGGTGGAGCAGCTTAGTATACTTTTTTTGCAAAAAAACTTATCAACTAAATACCCTGTTTTTTCCATCTTTTGACAAGCACTTGCTTATTACTGTTATTTTTTTTTACAACGGAGTATTTTTGACCTCACTGTGCTTTTTTGTGTCTTCAAGTTTCTTGGTGGTGTGAACAGGTTCCTACAGACTTGTTCACTGTGCAAGTAGCCGATGTGTTTCTGGTTCTATAATTGTTCTCTTGTTTCTACAAGACTGGGGAGTTCACCACTCCTCTGTGGGCCATTTGCATTTAAGCGGTTCCATCCTGCATGTCCACATGGATATTCCTTCTCTGAACCCTGCTTATACAGGTACTATACAGATGATCAGGTTTTAAATACATCAGATAGGGGTTATATACATTAGGTAGGACTGCTCTATATGGGTATACCTTGGTGATTGGTGGAGCAGCTTAGTATACATTTTATTGCAAAAAAAGTATCAATTAAATACCCTGTTTTTTCCATCTTTTGACAAGCACTTGCTTATTACTGTGATTTTTTTTACAACAGAGTATTTTTGACCTCATTGTGCTTTTTTATGTTGTATGTATGTAGTATATATGTATGTTGCATGTATGTAGTATGCATGTAGTATGTTGTATGTATGTAGTATGCATGTATGGTGCATGTATGTAGTATGCATGTAGTATGTTGCATGTATGTATGTAGTATGTATGTTGTATGTATGTTGTATGTATGTAGTAAGTTGTATGTGTGTTGTATGTATGTATGTATGTTGTATGTATGTAGTTTGTATGGTGTATGTATGTTGTATGTTGTATGTATGTATGTAGTATGTTGTATGTGTGTTGTATGTATGTATGTTGTATGTATGTGGTATGTTGTATGTATGTTGTATGTATGCATGTAGTATGTTGTATGTAGTATGTATTTAGTATGTTGTATGTATGCATGTAGTATGTTGTATGTATGTATGTTGTATGTATATAGTATATAGTATGTTGTATGCATGTAGTATGTATGTAGTATGTTGTATGTATGTATGTAGTATATATGTATTATGTTGTATGTATGTATGTATGTTGTATGTAGTATGTATGTAGTATGTATGTTGTATGTATGTAGTATGTTGTATGTATGTTGTATGTATGTTGCATGTATGTTTTTTTTTTTTTTTTTTTACATTCAACACATTAGCCGGATGATGGGACTACTACTGTCCCATCATTGGCTAATGTGTCAATCACTGCCATTGTAACAGACATAGCCCAATGGGACTTGTAGTCCCATTGGATGATGCCTTCACACAAACACAAAGACCCCCAGCAGGCCGCACAGACCCCCGAGAGGCCCGTACAGACCCCCGTCAGGCCTCACAGACCCCCGGCAGGCTGCATAGACCCCCAAGAGGCCCGTACAGACCCCCGGCAGCCCGCAGAGACCCCCGACAAGCCGCACAGACCCCCGGCAGGCCTGCACAGACCCACAGCAGGCTGCACAGACCCCCGGCAGGCCCACACAGACCCCCACGGTCACGCACAGACCCCGCCCGCACACACAGACATGCAGTCTCCGCCCACACACCACCCACACTCCATTATAGTGCATCATTGTACTATAGGAACTTCTGATTCCAGTATCCGATATCTTAAAAGTATCGGAACTCAGTATCGGAAATCCAATACAGCGAATATCGGCCGATACCCGAGATTTGCAGTATCGGAATGCTCAACACTAGTCAGGAGACATTTTCAGAAATAATACTAAGCTACCAGGAAACATGAGCATCAAATACTCCTAAATGGACCATGCCACTGGCGGGGACGGCAGCCATCCTCACTGGAACAGGCGAGATGAGTAACAAGTAGCACCAAGGGTACAGGGAATGTGAGTGTGGATGGCAGCCGCCCGAGAGAAGACCTGAGTGGAACAAGGTGAGATGAGCAACAAGTAGCACCAAAGGTACTGGTAATGTGGGAGTGCGGATGGCAGCCGCCCGAGGGAAGACCTCAGTGGAACCAGGCGAAATGAGTAACAAGTAGCACCAAAGGTACTGGTAATGTGAGAGTGCGGATGGCAGCCGCCCGAGAGAAGACCTCAGTGGAACCAGGCAAGATGAGTAACAACTAGCACCAAAGGTACTGGTAATGTGGGAGTGCGGATGGCAGCCGTCCGAGGGAAGACCTCAGTGGAACCAGGCGAAATGAGTAACAAGTAGCACCAAAGGTACTGGTAATGTGAGAGTGCGGATGGCAGCCGCCCGAGGGAAGACCTCAGTGGAACCAGGCGAAATGAGTAACAAGTAGCACCAAAGGTACTGGTAATGTGAGAGTGCGGATGGCAGCCGCCCGAGAGAAGACCTCAGTGGAACCAGGCAAGATGAGTAACAACTAGCACCAAAGGTACTGGTAATGTGGGAGTGCGGATGGCAGCCGCCCGAGGGAAGACCTCAGTGGAACCAGGCGAAATGAGTAACAAGTAGCACCAAAGGTACTGGTAATGTGAGAGTGCGGATGGCAGCCGCCCGAGAGAAGACCTCAGTGGAACCAGGCAAGATGAGTAACAACTAGCACCAAAGGTACTGGTAATGTGGGAGTGCGGATGGCAGCCGTCCGAGGGAAGACCTCAGTGGAACCAGGCGAGATGAGTAACAAGTAGCACCAAAGGTACTGGTAATGTGAGAGTGCGGATGGCAGCCGCCCGAGAGAAGACCTCAGTGGAACCAGGCAAGATGAGTAACAACTAGCACCAAAGGTACTGGTAATGTGGGAGTGCGGATGGCAGCCGCCCGAGGGAAGACCTCAGTGGAACCAGGCGAAATGAGTAACAAGTAGCACCAAAGGTACTGGTAATGTGAGAGTGCGGATGGCAGCCGCCCGAGAGAAGACCTCAGTGGAACCAGGCAAGATGAGTAACAACTAGCACCAAAGGTACTGGTAATGTGGGAGTGCGGATGGCAGCCGTCCGAGGGAAGACCTCAGTGGAACCAGGCGAGATGAGTAACAAGTAGCACCAAAGGTACTGGTAATGTGGGAGTGCGGATGGCAGCCGCCCGAGGGAAGACCTCAGTGGAACCAGGCGAGATGAGTAACAAGTAGCACCAAAGGTACTGGGAATGTGAGTGTGGATGGCAGCCGCCCGAGAGAAGACCTGAGTGGAACCAGGTGAGATGGGCAACAAGTAGCACTAAGGGAATGTGAGTGCTTTAACACATAACCATGTCAATAGGGGACATAGAACTACACGCAGCTGTGGGCAAGCTATGGGATACTGCAGAAGAAGGGAAATGCCCCAAAATGTATATCTCTATATAGAGATGTGTTTAGTGCATGTTTTATGTGTATACACATTTATATATACATGAATGCCACATGGAGCAAAGCCCCCAATCCAGCCTGCTGTAAAACAAAGCTGCCATGAGCTGGAAAACAAGTTTAATTTAAGACTGAGGGGATGTATCTTAGTGGACAATAGACCGTGACCCCGTCCTGCATACCTGGGGCTGGACGCACCTCATTTAGTTGGTCACATATAAGGGACAAGACAGGTGGCTCTCGCTCTCTTGCCTTGCTGGATTCCTGGGACAAGGATAGACTTACACACATGTATACTAGGCCTCAGGGACAGCTGAGACATAGGTGGGAGGGCTGATATTGTATGTGTGATTTGGGTAATTTAGACAGGTAATTCAGGGTGGGGGTTTACTGTGTGATATTGTTATATAATTGTACACTGTAGTGAGATTACTGTATTAGAGTTGTAGTATCCGTATATGTGTGTATATATATATATATATATATATATATATATATATATATATATATATATTGTGGGAATATAGCTCATCAGGGATCTCTGCTTTGACCCAAGCAGGTGGCTATGGAGTCACAATGAACAATAGCAGGCTAGCGAGTTCCACACAGGTATGTGTCAGGTGTATTTATTGTACACATTTGCCGTACAATGTTACACGTGCCAAACATGAAATAAAATGTCTAAGGCCGTCTGGCCACTAACTAACAACAAGATACTAACTGCAAAATAAACCTATACAACAAGAAAGAAGTTTGTGCAACCTTACTGTGTCAGCTCCCAGACCAGCAGATGAGAGACTGAGATCCCAGCAGTTCCTTGATTGTATCAGCTGAAGCAAAAGCTGGATCGTATGTGTGGAAGGGAAGCACCAGAGCTTTCAGGCTGATCACTAAAGAAACCAGGACCGGATTACAGAGAAATAAACAGCTTCACAATCAATACCGTGATACATATGAAATGAAACGGGGAGAAACATATCTGTTTTCTAGTATTTCTCCCCTTGGCACCTCACATACCCCCTTCCTTTGTTTGAGCCTGTAGGGTCGGACACGAAGAGTCACTAAGCAGTGTGTTCTGGATAACGCATCTGCATTCCCGTGCGCTGCGCCTGCCCTGTGCTCAACGGAAAAGTTAAAAGGTTGTAATGCCAAGAACCAGCGTGTCACCCTCGCATTGCCCTCTTTTGCGCGGGACATCCATGTTAGGGGTGAATGGTCCGTTACTAGCCTAAATTGGCGACCTAGTAAATAATAGCGTAAGGTGAATAGGGCCCATTTCACAGCCAGGGCTTCGCGCTCAACCACGCTATAATTCTTTTCTGCCCTGGTAAGCTTCCTACTCAGATAGCTTACTGGGTGTTCCTCGCCATTCACTTCCTGTGACAACACTGCACCGAGGCCGACACCAGAGGCGTCCGTTTGGACAATAAATTCCCGTTTAAAGTCAGGGGCAACCAACACTGGTTGGTCACAGAGGACCGTTTTCAAATACTGAAAGGCCTTCTCTGCTTCTGCGTTCCACTTTATTGTGATAGATTTTGAGCCCTTGGTAAGCTCTGTGAGAGGGGCCGCGATGGTGGCAAAATTTTTAATGAAGCGCCTATAATAGCCAACGATCCCTAAAATGGCTCCGACCTGTTTTTTGTTGACCGGTCGTGGCCAATTCTGAATAGCGTCCACTTTATTGGTCTCTGGCTTTACGACTCCTCGCCCTATGCTATATCCCAGATAGCGAGCCTCTTCCAATCCCAAGGTACATTTCTTAGGATTGGCAGTTAACCCAGCAGTTTTTATCGAGTCTAAGACGGCTTGTACTTTTGACAAATGTGTGTCCCAGTCATCACTAAAGACAATGATATCGTCCAAGTATGCGGACGCATACCGGACGTGGGGTTTAAGGACAATATCTATTAGACGTTGGAAGGTGGCTGCAGCACCATGCAACCCAAATGGCATATCACGGTACAGTCCCTGGGGCGTTACAAAGGCCGTTTTCTCTTTGGCTGAATCCGTGAGGGGAATCTGCCAATAACCTTTTGTTAAGTCGATAGTAGATATGTACCTGGCCGAACCCAGTCTCTCTATAAGTTCATCAACTCTCGGCATCGGGTAGGCATCGAATTTTGATACCTCATTTAATTTCCGAAAATCATTACAAAACCTAATAGTCCCATCGGGTTTGGGCACTAGCACGATTGGGCTAGCCCAATCACTCCGGGACTCTTCAATGACTCCAAGTTCTAACATTTTCTCGACTTCCTGGGCAATGGCTTGTCTCCGAGCCTCCGGAATTCGATATGGTTTTAGTCGTACACGGACCTGTGGATCAGTAACAATGTCGTGTTTAATTAAGTGAGTACGACCAGGAAGTTCTGAAAAAACCTCTGCGTTTTTCTGTATAAATTCCTTAGTCTCACGTTTCTGACTTTCGGATAGTGTCTCTGCAATACCCACCTCTGGCAATGCTACCTGGGGGTCATTTACCACAGATGGGGGTGCCCTACGAGGTCCATCATTAAGGGTGGCTTTTGTCATTAGACTCTCCCTATCCCGCCAGGCCTTAAGCAAGTTTATGTGGTAGATTTGTTCGGTTTTCCTCTTGTCTGGTTGATATATCTTATAATTCACTTCACCTATTCTCTCCAACACCTCGTATGGGCCCTGCCACTTCGCAAGAAATTTATTTTCTACAGTGGGTACTAATACTAACACCCTGTCTCCGCTTTGAAAGACTCGTGTTTTAGCCGCTCGGTTATATACCGTGCTTTGGGCCTGTTGCGCAGGTTCTAAACATTCTTTAACTATTGGCATGACCGCCTCAATTCTATCTTGCATAAGCATTACGTGTTCAATTACACTGCGATAAGGAGTCACCTCTTGTTCCCAAGTCTCTTTAGCAATATCTAACAGGCCTCTAGGACATCGCCCGTAAACTAACTCAAAAGGCGAAAAGCCTGTGGAGGATTGGGGTACTTCCCGTATAGCGAACAGGAGATATGGTAGGAGAGCATCCCAATCCCTCCCGTCCTTATCTACCACCCTTTTCAACATTCCCTTCAGGGTTTTATTAAATCGCTCCACCAACCCGTCAGTCTGAGGGTGATATACTGAAGTACGCAAGTGGGAGATTTTTAGTAGCTTACACAAGTCCTTAAGTATTCGAGACATGAAGGGGGTTCCCTGATCTGTTAGTATTTCTTTCGGAATGTCGGTGCGAGAAAACATATTAACAAGCTCCTTTGAAATTGCTTTCGCATTGGCATTCCGCAGAGGCACTGCTTCAGGGTAACGAGTGGCATAATCTAGTACTACCAAAATGTACTGATGTCCCCTGGCAGATTTAACTAATGGACCCACTATATCCATTGCTATCCTCTCGAAGGGCACCTCTATTATTGGTAAGGGCACAAGGGGGCTTCTAAAATGTGACATAGGTGTGGTCAATTGACACGTAGGACAGGACTGACAATACCGGGTCACGTCCCCCCCTAGACCCGGCCAAAAGAAACGCTGCAGAATACGGTGTTTTGTTTTTTCTCCGGCCAGGTGTCCCCCCAAGGGATGTTTATGTGCCAGTTCCAAAACTACCTGGCGAAAGGACTTGGGCACCACTAGTTGCTCTACCGCCACCCCCCGCACTTTGTCTATATGATACAGCATACCCTGTTGCACAGCTAGGTGTGGGAACTCATTTTGAGCCCCTGGGTACAATGGTCTTCCCTCAGAGACCTTTACATTTTCCCATGCCCTTGCCAGAGTAGGGTCCTGGTGTTGAGCGGTCCCGAACTTACCACGGGCCACCTCAAGACCTGGCATTTCTATAGCCTCCTCTAGTTCACTTGCGTCGCCTGCATATACAGCCAGAGGTGAGTCTACAGATTCTGGAGCTACCTCTGAGATGGACTCCCCCCCCCCCTCTTGCTGCAATAGCTCAGGGGTTAGCCCCACGGCACCCTCCTCAACTAGAGTGCTCATGCCATTTTTAAGGTTCCACAAGTCCCAAAATAAGGGAAAGTCTCTCCCCAATATTACATCATGTCCCATAGACTTTAGGACTGCCGCTTGATGTCTTTTGGTTCCTACTGGCGTGGCAAGGGTGACCCGGGCAGTGGGGTAGTTTTTTATATCGCCATGGATGCAACTAATGCCCAGGGTTGAGTTCGTTAGGGCTCTAGGGTCCACCAAACTGGCATGTACCAGAGTTACTTGACTGCCGGAATCCAAGACGGCATTCACACTATGGCCGTCGACCTCGAGGCAACACACGTGTCGTTCATTTCCTGTGAGGACCTCTGCAACACAGACTGACTGTACATATAACGAAAGACGTCTCATAGCGTTACAGTCCATTGGCTCTGTAGTCATTGGGCAGTTAGCTGCTACATGGCCAAGCCCGCGACATCGCCAACATTGTATAGGTCCTTGCTTCCTCGCCGGAGACGCCTGATAGGGTCTGCTGAATTGCTGTGAGACTGTACCGCCTCCATAGTTCTTTGTGGGTCTGCTACCCTTTATTGCAACGTTCTCTTCTTTTGAAGATGAAGTAGGTCTCGCAGTATTTTCTGGTAATTTCTTGGGAGCCCAGCGAGGTGATAACGTCCCTTGGAGTAGGCTTTCGGAAGCATTGTAGCGTTCGACCATATTCACCAACTGGTCGGCTGTATATGGGTCACCTTGTCCAACCCACCTCTGTAACTTAGGGGGCAAGGACCGCAGGTACTTGTCTAGAACAACACGTTCCACCATCTCTGCAGATGTCAAAATCTCTGGTTGCAGCCATTTTTTTACTAGATGGATAAGATCATGCATTTGTGAGCGGGCTGGCTGATCTTCCACAAAAGTCCATAAATGTACCCTCTGTGCTCATACATATGTGTTTACTCCCAGCCTTGCCAGGATTTCGCTTTTTAATTTGGTATAGTCCATAGCATCCACTCCACTTAAATCGTAATAGGCCTTTTGTGGATCTCCACTCAGAAATGGCGCAACCACTTCAGCCCACATGTCCACCGGTAAATGCTCACGTTCTGCAATACGTTCAAATACGGTGAGATACGCTTCTACATCATCGTCAGCAGTCATTTTAAGCAGGGTTTTTTGTACGGCTTTCCGTGCACCAGCAACACTTTGTGCATGATCCCTCTCATCTCGGGGCTGCCGAATCAAAGCCTGCTTTATTGCATTCAACTGCTCTTGCTGAATCTGGTTTTGCTGGTCCAGGGCTTGCTGGAAGTAAGTATTGGTCTGCTGTTCTTGCACATTTGCCTGCAATAACTGTTTCACTAGTTCCTCCATATTACTGGACTCTTGGCTCTTCAAAAGCACATGAGCTTTCAGCCAGGACATACACAGAGCACTTTATCTGCAGTCACAGTCCAACAGCCACTATGCCCGCATTCTCCACCATTTGTGGGAATATAGCTCATCAGGGATCTCTGCTTTGGCCCAAGCAGGTGGCTATGGAGTCACAACGAACAATAGCAGGCTAGCGAGTTCCACACAGGTATGTGTCAGGTGTATTTATTGTACACATTTGCCGTACAATGTTACACGTGCCAAACATGAAATAAAATGTCTAAGGCCGTCTGGCCACTAACTAACAACAAGATACTAACTGCAAAATAAACCTATACAACAAGAAAGAAGTTTGTGCAACCTTACTGTGTCAGCTCCCAGACCAGCAGATGAGAGACTGAGATCCCAGCAGTTCCTTGATTATATCAGCTGAAGCAAAAGCTGGATCGTATGTGTGGAAGGGAAGCACCAGAGCTTTCAGGCTGATCACTAAAGAAACCAGGACCGGATTACAGAGAAATAAACAGCTTCACAATCAATACCGTGATACATATGAAATGAAACGGGGAGAAACATATCTGTTTTCTAGTACTTCTCCCCTTGGCACCTCACAATATATATATATATATATATTTATAGTCGTCAGCTTGGGTATAAATATGTATGTTATAGACTGCAGGCTTTTGTGTGTGTTATAAATATCCTTTATTGTTACTGTTTGTCTCAGTATATAGTATAAGGAAAAGATAACGTTGAGGAGTATTTAGTGGATATTACCGTATTTTTCGGACTACAAGACGCACTTTTTTCCCCCAAAAAAAGGGGGGAAAATGGGGGGTGCGTCTAATAGTCGCAATGCAGGCTTACCGTGGTGGCAGAGGTGCGGCGGCAGAGGTGCGGCGGCAGAGGTGCGGTGGCAGAGGTGCGGCGGCAGAGGTGCGGCGGCAGAGGTGCGGTGGCAGAGGTGCGGCGGCAGAGGTGCAGCGGCAGAGGTGCGGCGGCAGAGGTGCGGCGGCAGAGGAGGCGCAGTAAGCGGGGTCCCTTTCTCCGGTGAGATGATGCAGCAGCCCGGTATGCAGCAGAGCCAGGTGAATCCTGTTGTTATCGGTGGTGGCGGTCATTTTCCTGAGGCCGCGCGTGCGCAGATGGAGCGCTCTGCTTCCCGGGGCTTCAGGAAAATGGCCACCGCGATCTCCATCTGCGCATGCGCGGCCTCCTGCGGCCATTTTCCTGAAGCCCCGGGAAGCAGAGCGCTTCATCTGCACACGCGCAGCCTCAGGAAGATGGCCGCGCCCACCGATAACAACAGGATTCACCCGGCTCTGCTGCTTACCGGGCTGCTGCATCACCATACCGGGGAAAGGGACCCCGCTTACTGTGCCTCCTCTGCCACCGCACCTCTGCCACCGCAGTAAGCCTGCATTGCCTGCACGGTAAGCCTGGGACCCCTCTCACGCCATACCTCTCACTGCACCTCCTGATCCCAGCACCTCCTGATCCCAGCACCTCCTGATCCCAGCACCTCCTGATCCCAGCATCTCCTCATCCCAGCACCTCCTCATCCCAGCACCTCCTGATCCCAGCACCTCCTGATCCCAGCACCTCCTGATCCCAGCACCTCCTGATCCCAGCACCTCCTCATCCCAGCACCTCCTCATCCCAGCACCTCCTGATCCCATCATCTCCTCATCCCAGCACCTCCTGATCCCAGCACCTCCTGATCCCAGCACCTCCTGATCCCAGCACCTCCTGATCCCAGCACCTCCTCATCCCAGCACCTCCTCATCCCAGCACCTCCTGATCCCAGCACCTCCTCATCCCAGCACCTCCTGATCCCAGCACCTCCTCATCCCAGCACCTCCTGATCCCAGCACCTCCTGATCCCAGCACCTCCTGATCCCAGCACCTTCTCATCCCAGCACCTCCTCATCCCAGCATCACCCCACCTCTGCCGACACCTTGCCTCCTGTGACCCTGCTCTGCCACCGCCAGCCCTCAGGTAAGATACTGTAAATTCGGACAATAAGACAGACCCCCATCTTATAAAAAATCTTTTTTTCTGCAATTTTCACCCCAAATTTGGGGTGCGTCTTATGGTCCGGTGCGTCTTATAGTCCGAAAAATACGGTTATTAATAGTCAAGTTTGGCGATAATAGTTAATATCGGACCTCAATAGAGGTGTAGGGAGAGTTCCTCTTTTGGTATCCATAAGTTTTGTAATTTGTAGGAGGGAACCCCGTCCTTTTACAATGGCGAGCTACAGGCCCAGTGTTTCGATTTTGTTTTCCATGTTCAGCTATTTGAATTTCTGGTCATCGTCTGTGAACTGATCAGGCCAGAGGGACGTGGACAGATTACCTTGATACAGGGTGAACTGTTGTGTAATTCTGTGCGTTAAGAGCGCTGATAGTTCAGATGGCTGATGCAGATTTTCAATGCAAGCTATACATGGAACAAAATTATTAACAGAGAATCAAATCTTCTGATTTTTAACGTTTTTCTTTTTCCTTTGCTTGAGTATAATCTAGTTTGGGGTGATCTTTGCCAGTCCATTCTTCCAAAGAGTCATAGTCGTTCTGAAGGTAAAAGTCCAGCTATTCAGGAAAAGGCGTTCCAGAGATAAAAGGACCTTTTCAAGCAGCAGAGAAGGGACAAGAAGGACGAGCAAGATGTCTTCAGGAAGAGCAAGTATGGACTAATCAACCCTTAAAAGATTAGCAAAGCACAGTAAAGTTCACCCAGTAACCCCCACTGTACCCAAATCTGCAGAATTGCTGTGGTCTGCCCTATTGGAACAAGCATGTGGGCATGACAGCATTTGCATAGAGAGACTGTCGGTCTTGAATAAATCAAGTAAACGACTGCAAATGTTACCCAAACTGATCTGTGTGTATGAGGAATCCCTGTGTAATGCAGATTCTCCAAATTTTCACTGCCAGTGTTGTGTGACTAATGTGCAGAGAGTGTGTGCTTTAGGCTACTTTCACACTAGCGTCGGAATCTCCCCGCCCATGTGACCGCCACGCGACCAATCAGAAGCCGCGACGTCATTCTCAGGCACTAAACTCCTCATTCTAGGAATTTAGGACCTGAGGAATGACGTCGCGGCTTCTGATTGGTCGCATGGCGGTCACATGGGCGGCACGCGACCAATCAGAAGCCGCGACGTCATTCCTCAGGTCCTAAACGCGCGCATTTTAAACAAAGAAGCCTGCCGGTTACCCGCGGTGATGTCCAGGGGCCGCCGGAGAGGTGAATATATCAATATTTTTTATTTTAATTATTTATTTTACACATTAATATGGATCCCAGGGCCTGAAGGAGAGTTTCCTCTCCTTCAGACCCTGGGAACCATCAGGATACCTTCCGATACTTGGTGTCCCATTGACTTGTATTGGTATCGGATATCGGTATCGGCGATATCCGATACTTTTCGGGCATCGGCCGATACTATTCGATACCGATACTTTCAAGTATCGGACGGTATCGCTCAACAATAGTCATCAATCATTTTTCAAATGTGGTGCCGGCCTTCTCTTTGTCTCTGAACACAAGGTCAGATCCGCGACCAATTGTGCCCTGTGCAGGGCAAAAAGGGGGGAGTAATGGAACAGGTGAGGGATCAAATATTTTATCAAATTTTGATCCAATAACGAAATGTAATGACAGATATGAGCTGTCTAAATTACAAAGAAAGTGCAAATGTAACATTGTTAAGAGTGCATCCTTAGTAATGGAAGAGTTTAAAAGTTCCAGACAGAAAGAAGTGTGTTCTATCCGGGCCCCTAAATCAGGCAATGCATGTGGTAGATGTTATGCCTGTGCTGGCTCCGGCCATATTGCCAGGTACTGCAAATGGCCGGGTACAATGAGAGAGAGGAAATATTATTCTGTGAAATGTTTTAAATGTGGTCACTTTGGACATATTGCAAGGAACTGCTATTGCACAAGTAATTGTGAGGGGCCTAGCAATATTGTCAGGAAGCACAGGCATTTACACAGACATAATGGCATTCTCTCTGTCTCATGTGCCCAACCACTGCAGACTCCTCAAAATGGCCGATTACAACCAGGGAGGCTAGTGAGGCCTCAGCTTGTAAAGGTACCGTCACACTCAGCGACGCTGCAGCGATATAGACAACGAGCCGATCATTGCAGCGTCGCTGTTTAGGTCGCTGTAGAGACGTCAAACACCGGCAACTCCAGAACGATGCAGGAGCGATCCAGTGACGTAACGGCGACTCACTTATCGTTCTCGCTGGTTGTTAGCTCCGTGTAAAACATTGCTGGCGTCGATGCTTTTGATGTCAAACATGACGATACACGCCGACCTGGCGACGAAATAAAGTTCTGGACTTCTAGCTCCGACCAGCGATGTCACAGTGGGATCCAGATCACTGCTGCGTGTCAAACACAACAAGATCGCTATCCAGGACGCTGCAACGTCACGGATTGTTGTCGTTCTCTTTTGCAAAGTTGCTGAGTGTGAAGGTACCTTTAAGGTACCATCACATTAAGCGACGCTGCAGCGATATAGACAACGATGCCGATCGCTGCAGTGTCGCTGTTTAGGTCGCTAGGAGATGTCAAACACTGTAACAGCAGAACGATGCAGGAGCGATCCAGTGACGTACTTATCGTTCTCGCTGGTTGTTCGCTCCATGAAAAAACATTGCAGGCATCGTTGCTTTTGCTGTCAGACAGGACGAATCACACCGACCTGACGACCAAATAAAGTTCTGGACTTCTAGCTACGACCAGCGATGTCACAGCGGGATCCTGATTGCTGCTGCGTGTCAAACACAACGAGATTGCTATCCAGGACGCTGCAACGTCACGGATCATTGTCGTTCTCGTTGGTAAGTTGCTTAATGTGACGGTAACTTAAGAGTTTCTATCTGGCCTCTAGTCTTCCTGATTGTTTGTTTTCTTTTCTTTTAAGGTACCGTCACATTTAGCGACACTGCAGCGATCTAGACAACGATGCCGATCGCTGCAGCGTCGCTGTGTGGTCGCTGGAGAGCTGTCACACAGACAGTTCTCTAGCGACCAACGATGCCGAAGTCAAACACAACGATATCGCTATCCAGGATGCTGCAACGTCACGGATTGCTAGCGATATCGTTGTTAAGTTGTTCAGTGTGAAGGTACCTTTAGGCTATGTGCACACGTTCTGGTTTTTTCGCGTTATTTTCGCATTTTTTCGCTCTAAAAACGTTATAAAAACTCATTAAAAACGCATACATTATGCATTCTATCATTTAGAATGCATTCTGCATGTTTTGTGCACATGGATGCATTTTTTTCCCGTGAAAAAAACGCATCGCCGTAAAAAAATGAGCATGTTCATTATTTTTGCGGATTTTCGGCGTTTTTCCCGCAATTCTATGCATTTGGGAAAACACGCACAAAAAACGCATCAAAAACGCATCAAAAACGCGGTAAAAACGCATGCGGATTTCTGGCAGAAATGTCCGGTTTTTGTCAGGAAAATTTCTGCAAGAAATCCTGACGTGTGCACATACCCTTAGGGTACCGTCACACAGTGGCACTTTGATCGCTAGGACGGCACGATTCGTGACGTTCCAGCGATATCCTTACGATCTCGCTGTGTCTGACACGCGACTGCGATCAGGGACCACGCTGAGAATCGTACGTCGTAGCAGATCGTTTGAAACTTTCTTTCGTTGCTGGATCTCCCGCTGACATCGCTGGATCGGCATGTGTGACGCCGATTCAGCAATGTCTTCACTGGTAACCAGGGTAAACATCGGGTTACTAAGCGCAGGGGAGCGCTTAGTAACCCGATGTTTACCCTGGTTACCAGCGTAAACGTAAAAAAAAAAACACTACATACTTACCTTCCGTGTCTGTCCTCCGGCGCTGTGCTTTCCTGCACTGGCTGTGAGCGCTCTGCTTTCCGGCTGGCTGGCGCTGACACAGGATGCAGGAGGAGTGCAGAGAAGCAGAGCGCCGGGGACAGACAGCGGCCCTGCGCTTAGTAACCCGATGTTTACCCTGGTTACCAGTGAGACATCGCTGGATCGGCGTCACACACGCCGATCCAGCGATGTCAGCGGGAAGTCCAGCGACAAAATAAAGTCCTGGACTTTCCTCAGCGACCAACGATCTCCCAGCAGGGGCCTGATCGTTGGTCGCTGTCACACAGAACGATTTCCTTAATGATATCGTTGCTACGTCACAAAAAGCAACGATATCGTTATGTGTGACGGTACCTTAAGATGGGTAGGGAGGTGCGTGTTCACTTAGGCCTTGAAGCTCAGCTGTAAAATTGACTTTGTTTGTTTTCCTGTGCATCTTAGATTGGATAAAGGTTGTTGTTATGTGAACTAAGATAGGTGAAGAAGCATGGACAGATAACGGACGTACACGAGGGAGTGTCGTGTTATACTGTGTGCTGACCTTGAAGTTTGGACGGATAACATGGTTTTGTTTAAGACCTGATGCAGGATACAACTAAAGTCAGTGTACCTTAGTTTTACTTTTAGTTTTCCTAGGGTGTTTAGTAGCTGCAAGGGTTGTATGTTACTCTTTTGAATTGTGGAAAACTGGTAGGGGTGTCTGTATAGGAAACAGAGGCAATTGACTAGGATCAAACTATAAGAAAATTGCATTGCTTTTGAGGGGTTCAGGAGAGTTGAGGCATTAGCTAATTACTGGGCAGCTTAAAAAAGGTTAACAGGGGGAGGTCACCCTGAAGTAAAAGTATAAAGAATGAGTGAGTTTGGTGGGTCAGGGAAGCATCAAATAAGGATGTTTATTAACAGCACTGGGAGATCTCCCAGAGCGTATTGTTCCCTTTGTCCATTTTAAGGTATTGATGTAGAAGAGCACCTATCACTCCAGAGAAGAAGTCTTGATCTTTACCTAGATGCCCCTGAGAGACTCCTGAAAACCCGTCTTACGTTTGGTGCCGAGCTGAAATATCTCCTCTCAGATTTCAGCCATGAGGAGGAGACCATAATAAAACCCAAAGCTATCTGTTCCTGTCATTTTCTTCCTGGTCATTATTTTATAGATATTGGACTGTTAATGATCTGCTGGAGGACCAAAAAACTGGACACCCAACTGCAAGGAAGTCAGCCTGAGCACTATTAACTCAGCCGATGAATGGGGTTAAGGACATAAGAAAAATCCAGTCCTTTACCCCAATTCCAATATATATTGTATATAAATGATGTTATGTTCATTGTTGTGTTACTGTGTAGTAATTCCATATGTGTGCATATAGACACTTTAGGTGTAAGTCCAGGACTACCTGTACATTGACATACTCAGTAAGTGTGTTCATGTGAAGGTCTTCATGCATATACAGCCAGTAGATAACTCCAACTGTACGTGGATCAATGATCTGCATGTGCATTATGGATCATCAGCAGCCATGCTATTTTAGTTTAAGTGTCTATTTGTAGGGTTGAGCGACTTTTGTTTTTATAGGATCGGGTCGGATTTCACGAAACCCGACATTTTCAAAAGTCGGGTCGAGTGAAATCGGCCGATCCTATAGAAAAGTAGGGGTCGACCGAAACACGAAACCCAGTGCAGTGCATTGGGTTTCTAATGGTTCCCAGGGTCTGAAGGAGAGGAAACTCTTCTTCAGGCCCTGCGATCCATATTAATGTGTAAAATAAAGAATAAAAATAAAAAATATTGCTATACTCACCCTAGGACGCGCCCTGGTTGTAACCGGGAGCCTTCCTTCCTAAGAATCAGCGCTTGAAGGACCTTTCGATGACGTCGCGGCTTGTGATTGGTCGCGTGACGCCCATGTGACCGCTCATGCGACCAATCACAAGCCGCGACGTCATCGAAAGGCCAATATTTTTTATTTTTATTCTTTATTTTACACTTAAATCTGAATTCCGATACCGATTCCCGATATCTTAAACATATCGGGAATCAGTATCGGAATTCCAATTCCAGTTCAGAAGATCGCCGACCTCATGGCCGACCCCACACAGGGGTCGGGTCGGGTTTCATGAAACCCGACTTTGCCAAAAGTCGGCGACTTCTGAATCTGGCCGACCCGTTTCGCTCAACCCTATCTATTTGCATTATGGAACTGTAATATGTATTTTGTGTGAATGGGGTGTGAATGGGGAAAAGAGTAAGGTTCTCTAGGGACAGGTCCTCTCAGCTTCTAAGGTATTTTCCACTTTAACCTTAGCAATGGTGAAGTTGGTAAGGGATGGATTGAATATCGGTTAGAATTAGACGGTGTAATTTTCCCGCAGTCCACTTAGGTATTGTGACATCACTCCCTACTTAAGAAATTCTGACCTGCCTAGTAAAGATCTGCGTATCTGTCCATGGAGGAACCTCATCAACAATCTTCAATCAAGATTACAGAAGAGCCTGATGGAAGTCGTGTCTGATGCATGTCTGATAAAAGTCGTTTCCAGTGCCTGAGTCCGTGAAAGAAAAAAACAAAAAAAACAACCTGTGACATCCAGCAGTCTCATCTTGCCAGACATACACAAAATCCTGCTGAATCAAGCTATAGGAGAGTAACGTGAAGTCCGGCAGGGTGACGGGTGCACACAGGATGATGTTGACTGACCTATGGACTGTGAGGGTGAAGCCGTTCCAGAGTCTTCCCGGTCACAACTGGAGAACGATGACATTGGGATAGGCCGACACCTGAAGGCTGGTAACGACCACAGAGAAAAGACATAGCAAAAAGACTTTGATAACAAAAGACTCAAGAAAGAAGAAGAAGGTGTACTCTGTGGATAGAGATGTGGGTTACGGTGAACGGCAGGGAAGAGCTGATGGCCGTGTGGATGATGTCTAGGTACCTAAGTGCAGTATTATACTTCATTCCATCCTGAATTGTCACAATTTATCTTTGGGGTTAAATAGGCAAATAAATCCCAGCACAACCTTATATGTCATTGTCGTGTTCTCGACAACAGGGGGAATGTAGAAGAAGGGAAATGCCCCAAAATGTATATCTCTATATAGAGATGTGTTTAGTGCATGTTTTATGTGTATACACATTTATATATACATGAATGCCACATGGAGCAAAGCCCCCCATCCAGCCTGCTGTAAAACAAAGCTGCCATGAGCTGGAAAAACAAGTTTAATTTAGGACTGAGGGGATGTATCTTAGTGGACAGTAGACCGTGACCTCATCCTCCACACCTGAGGCTGGACGCACCTCATTTAGTTGGTCACATATAAGGGACCAGACAGGTGGTTCTCTCTCTTGCCTTGCTGGATTCCTGGGACAAGGATAGACTTACACACATGTATACTAGGCCTCAGGGACAGCTGAGACATAGGTGGGAGGGCTGATATTGTATGTGTGATTTGGGCAATTTAGACAGGTAATTTAGGGTGGGTTTTTACTGTGTGACCCACCTCTTCCGACCAGCCTACAACCTGCAGTAACCACTGATCGACCAAACCACTGCACGACCAGCTCTACCCTCTCCTCCTGTATCCTCACCCATCCCTTGTAGACTGTGAGCCTTCGCGGGCAGGATCCTCTCTCCTCCTGTATCAGTTATGACTTGTATTGTTTAAGATTATTGTACTTGTTTTTACTATGTATACCCCTCCTCACATGTACAGCGCCATGGAATAAATGGCGCTATAACAATAAATAATAATAATAATAATAATATTATTGTATACTATAGTGAGATTACTGTATTAGAGTTGTAGTATCCGTATATGTGTATATATCTACTATATAATTGTCTAAGGGTCACTTCCGTCTGTCTGTCCTTCTGTCTGTCACGGTTATTCATTCGCTGATTGGTCTCGGCAGCTGCCTGTCATGGCTGCCGCAACCAATCAGCGACGGCCACAGTCCGATTAGTCCCTCCCCTACTCCCCTGCACTCACTGCCCGGCGCCCGCTCCGTAATCCCCTCCACTCACCGCGCACACAGGGTTAATGGCAGCAGTAACGGCCCGCGGTGTAACGCACTCCATTACAGCTGCTATTAACCCTGTGTGTCCCCAACTATTTACTATTGATGCTGCCTATGAAGCATCATATAGGCAGCATCAATAGTAAAAATATGTCGTGTTAAAAATAATAAAAAAAACCTGCTATACTCACCCTCCGCCGCCTTTCCCGCTCCTCGCGACGCTCCCGGGACCGCTCCATTGCAAGCGGCAGCTTCCGATCCCAGGGCTGGTGTGCAACAAGGACCTGACATGACGTCACGGTCATGTGACCGCGAGATCACAGGTCCTGCTCACACCAGCCCTGGGACCGGAAGCTGTCGCTTGCAATGGAGCGGTCCCGGGAGCGTCGCGAGGAGCGGGAAAGGAGGCGGAGGGTAAGTATAGCAGGACTTCAACGGGCCTTCAGAAGGTGAGTATATGTTTATTTATTTTTTCAAGTCTCTATGCTACGTGGCTCTGTGCTGTATACTCCGACACTGTGCAATATACTACATGCCTGGGCAATATACTACATGGCTGGACAATATACTCTGTCGCTGTGCAATATACTACATGACCGGGCAATATACTACGTCACTGGGCAATATACTACGTGGGCTGTGCAATATACTACGTGACTGGGCAATATACTACGTGGGCTGTGCAATATACTACGTCATTGGGCAATATACTACGTGGACTGTGCAATATACTACGTCATTGGGCAATATACTACGTGGCTGGGCAATATACTACGTCACTGGGCAATATACTACGTGGGCTGTGCAATATACTACGTGACTGGGCAATATACTACGTGGCTGGGCAATATACTACGTGGGCTGTGCAATATACTACGTCATTGGACAATATACTACGTGACTGGACAATATACTACGTGGGCTGTGCAATATACTACGTCATTGGGCAAGATACTACGTGGACTGTGCAATATACTACGTCATTGGGCAATATACTACGTGACTGGGCAATATACTACGTGACTGGGCAATATACTACGTGACTGGGCAATATACTACTTCACTGGGCAATACACTTTGTGGCTGGGCAATATACTACGTGACTGTGCAATATACTACGTCATTGGGCAATATACTACGTGACTGGGCAATATACTACGTGACTGGGCAATATACTATGTGGTTGGGCAATATACTACGTGGCTGGGCAATATACTACATCACTGGGCAATATACTACGTGGCTGGGCAATATACTACGTCACTGGGCAATATACTACGTGGGCTGTGCAATATACTACATCACTGGGCAATATACTACGTGGGCTGTGCAATATACTACGTCATTGGGCAATATACTACGTGACTGGGCAATATACTACGTGGCTGGGCAATATACTACGTGGCTGGGCAATATACTACATGGCTGGGCAATATACTACGTGGCTGGGCAATATACTACGTGGGCTGTGCAATATACTACGTCGCTGGGCAATATACTACGTGGACTGTGCAATATACTACGTCGCTGGGCAATATACTACGTGGGCTGTGCAATATACTACGTCATTGGGCAATATACTACGTGACTGGGCAATATACTACGTGGCTGGGCAATATACTACGTGGCTGGGCAATATACTACGTGGCTGGGCAATATACTACATGGCTGGGCAATATACTACGTGGGCTATGCAATATACTACGTGACTGGGCAATATACTACGTGGGCTGTGCAATATACTACGTCGCTGGGCAATATACTACGTGGACATGCATATTCTAGAATACCCGATGCATTAGAATCGGGCCACCATCTAGTATATATATATTTATAGTCGCCAGCTTGAGTATAAATATATATGTATGTTATAGACTGCAGACTTGTGTGTGTCTAATAAATACCCTTTATTGTTACACTGCTTTGTCTCAGTATATAGTATAAGGAAAAGATAACGTTGAGGCATATTTAGTGGATATTAATAATTAATAGTCAAGTTTGGCGATAATAGTTAATATCGGACCTCAATAGAGGTGTAGGGAGAGTTCCTCTTTTGGTAACTATAAACTTAGTAATTTGTGGAGGAAACCCTGTCCTTTTACAGATACATTTTTCCTGATTTTTCTTTCCATTTCTTTAAAAAAAAGTGGATTGCTATCAAGGTCAAATATTGCAACAGACCTCAGTTAATTAGCTGTTTATGAGAAACCCAGGATCAGAAATGTTTTATTTTCCAGATCTATCAATGTTTTAAGTGACTTTAACACAAAGTTAAACGCTTCACCCACACACGGCCGCTCGCCGCATACATAAGTCATTCCTTCCATCACAAGGAGCCGCCGCTGCTGCTATTTCTCTGGTGATATAAAAATAATCATATTGCAGAGAAATGAACTTTCTTCCACTTGAATGGCTGCCAAAGATTATAGTGCAGTCTTAAATCTGATCATGAATCAATTTTAGGAGGGGGAGGGGGTGCAGCACTATAATTTGCGGTAACTTTATAGCATAATTGCTTTATTGTTCACCGGGGGTATAACACTTTCTGCTCTTTATATTTGGTATTGCTAAGACTATATTTCCTTCCAATGAAAAAAAAAGAAAATTAATGTGATTGAAAAAAAAATAGTAATAAAAAAATGATCAATTGTTATAAGGAAACTCAGCAAAAGGGCAATGGCAGTGAAGTTCTCGATAATACCACTTCATTAGAGAAGCCAAAAGGCTCTCAAAAAAGTCAGTCTAAATTCTCCATCTTTCTTTTGGTGGCTTTGAAGAGCAGAAGACTCGAATCTCTGTAGTGAAGAAGAAAGTGAATCAGTTTACCTAAACCATCCATTTTTTGTTTATTCCCTTTGATGTGCAAAAAAGGGTATTTTGATTAACTTTCGTATTTGCAATATTTTTTTTCCGATCATGAGCAAGCCCCCCAAAAATCAGGAGTAAGCCCAAAAATTGTCAAGCTGATTTGTGCAATGTTTATCAATATAAAAAAAATAAAGACAAAGGTTGAATTGAAAAGTACAAAATACATCGTCAATATACCCGATCCAGCAATTAGACCACTAGTTTATGTTCTGAATTTTTAGATATTTAATTATCATCATTCAGGGGATTTTGACAGAGTGTACAAATTTCTATCATCAGTTGTATTATTAAACTATCTAAGTAACTGCTGTCAGACCTGATTGATGAAAGGTTTAACACAGGATAGTCCGGATGGTGGCCAAGCAGTCTCAATCAAGTTAAAAAGAAATTGAAGCTGTCCTGCAGGCTCAGGATGCATCAGTGTCAGTGCAAACTATCCGTTGACATTTGAATTAAACGAAATGCTTTAGCAGGAAACCAAGAAGGACCCCACTACTGACACAGAGACATAAAAAAGCTAGACTGCAGTTTGCTAAAATGTACTTGAGTAAGTCAAAATCCTTCTGGGAAAACCTCTTGTGGACAGATGAGAATAAGATAGAGCTTTTTGGTAAAGCACATCATTCTACTGTTTACAGAAAATGAAATGAGGCCTGCAAAGAAAAGAACACAGTTTCTATAGTCAACTATGATGGAGGTTCAAAAATGTTTTACCAAAGGATTTTGTGTTGCAATGCAGAGACTAGTGTATAAAAGTTGAATATGTGCACTAGGTTATAGGTCTTCCATCAAGATAATGACCTCAAAAATACTTCAAGAAGCACCCAGAAATGGATGGAAACAAAGCACTGGGGAGTTCTGAAGTGGCAGCAATGAGTGGCGATCTAAATCCCATTGAGAGATCCCATCCCATTGAGAGATCTTAAAATTCCTGTTGGGAGAAGACGCCTTCACATATGATACCTGGAGCAGTTTGCAAAAGAAGAATAGTCCAACATTCCTGTTCAGAGGTGTAAGAAGCTTGTTGATGATTATACGAAGAGATTGATTGCAGTTATTCATTCCAAAGGGTTGAGAGTGCCAACAATTTTGTCTGGAACATTTTTTTTTAATGACATTATGTCCAATTTGCCTTTTTCCCTTTGATTTTTTGTGTTGTTCCAATACACACAAAGAAAATAAACAAGTATATAACAAAACGTGTAACTGCAATAATTTTCACTTCTTTTTCTGGAACAATATCAAGAATTAAAACACTTTCTTTGGTGTCCACTTTTTCTCGTTACCCTTGCAAAAATAAAATAATTGGGGTCTAAAATTCTTTTGATAAAAAGTTAAATGTTCATTTTTTTCTTCCACATTCCAAAAATTCCTGTGAAACACCGGAAGAGTTGATAAACTTTTTGAATGTGGTTTTGAGCACCTTTTGGGGTGCAGTTTTTAGAATGGTGTCCCTTTGCAGCATTTTCTGTCATGTAGGACTCTGAAAGTCACAAAAAAAATGGTTTTGTAAATTTTGCTGAAAAAATGAGAAATCCCTGGTCAAATTTTAAACCTTATAACTTCCTAACAAAAAAAATTATGTTTCAAAAATATTACTCATGTAAAGTTGACGTGTGGGAAATGTTATTTATTAAGTACTTTGGGTGATATGACTCTCTGATTTAAGGGCATAGAAATTGAAAGTTTGAAAATTGCTAAACTTTCAACATTTTTGCTAAATTTGTTTTTTTTTCACAAATAAACGCATATGAAAGTCATATCAAAGAAATTTTACCACTATCACAAATTACAATATGTCCAGAAAAACCCTTCTCAGAATCAGTGGGATCTGTTGAAGTGTTCCAGATTCGTAAAGTGTCATAAAGTGACAGTGGTCAGAATTGTAAAATTTGGCCCGGTCATGAAGGTGAAAACAAGCTCGGGGGTGAAGCCGTTAATGGGTTGGACAATGACTTGAAAGGTAGCAGCCTCCAAAAGCTGCAAGTGCTGAGACAGGTTTCTCCCTTTTGAAGCAGGACTACTTTGCACATCTTTTTTTCTATGAAGCACTGTCTATAATTTGTTTAAGAAATCTCCTTAAAATGGAGTTTAGAAGTTATCTCCTATCTTTGAGCTGGGGATAACTTCTCGATTGCTGAGGATCTGACCACTGGGACCCCAATTGATCCCGAGAATGGGTCTCTGAAGAGCCCAATGTGAATGTAGAGGTGGTCGACCATGTGAACTAATGCTCTATTTATTTTTGCCGAGAATGCTGAAGACCAACTGTGTGCGGTACCCATTTATCTCCTGTGGTCCCATTAAGAATGAATAGATTTTCAGTGCACATGATCCACCATCGCTCTATTCACTATCACCACTATCTCTAGAGCTCCAGGTCTTGAGATCTGTGGTGGTACCAGTAGTTGGATCCTCAATGATCGGGAACTTATACCCTGTTGGATAGGGGATAACTTTTAAAGATGAGAATGCCCCTTTAATGAGAACCAGTGCCCCCCAGAGTTTAAGCCTAACCATCATTTATCTCCTGCTTGGAGGTCATAAGAGTAGCATTTCCCATATGTGAGGTTTTGTTTAAGAGACTTAATATGTTACATATTCTCCATTACCCTTCGTTACTTCAGTGTAGATTATATCCTATTTGGACAAACTTTTTTCGTAACTGAGGACGTAGTAGAGTGCCGATGTGTAAGTTAATACATCTGGTTGTCAGATTGGCTCTGTTGTCACCACTTGGATCATGTAAGAATCAAGAATGTGACATTGTGATGGCTTGGAAAAGCTGAAGAAACAGTTCCTTACGTTCCTTGCTCAGCATGATGCATTCTACAATGGAGATTGGGGAATTTGAGGGGATCTTAAGATACTTCTGACCTTCCTTGATAGACGGTACTCTGGAATAGGACATGTTTTCTTTTCCTAAAATAGGCACTGGATCATAAACCTTCAACATATCTGGTGTGAGGTGAGGAGTGCAGGATAATTGTCCCGGATCTCATTGGCGCCCACAATATTGCTGTTATTACAAAGTATAGCATTTCCATAATATTGTAAGCAGAGGAAGCAATGGAGCATTACCAGCATGTCACAATCCTCTTCCCCAAATTCCTATGTAATTTCTGAAATCTCTACATCCATACATACATTTTTAGAATATTCTAGCAACTAAAAACTTCATAAAATAGAAGGTGTAGTGATTGAGTCCCGGAGAGCTGATTTTCGGGGAGCTGCGCAAAGTATGGCTAGGCTGTCCTTCATTTGAAATTCAGTAACATTTTACAGCCACCTTTTGCTGCAAGTATACCACAATATTCCTTCTTCGACTGCGTGCAGTAAGGAGGTTAACAGACAGAAGTTAAGGATAGTGTCACGACTGGACTGGAGAATAAACTGGGACCAGAAGCACCTTTCCTGGCCCCAGCACTAGGGGGCGCCCTAACTCGCCCTGTTCCCCGGGATACTGTACCTCAGATGGCGAGGATGCCGGGGCCTCCACTCTTGCCCTGTCTCCTAACTGCAGCCCTGAGTCTGTCCCCTTCCACACCCGGGGAAGAGAGGCGCTACTGTGTACCGTAGTACACAAACCCAACAAACAGGGGAACCAAGACAAGGGTAAAAGAAAACTCCACTCACACAAAATATACTCTCACAAGTAACAGAGGTTTTCACCAGGGTGTGAAGGACGGGGGAAGAAAATAAGGCAGGTAAGGATGAGGAATTTCCAAGCATAAAAACCAAGCAACAGTCGCACAATAAACTCCTCCAGCTCTGCAGACACCAGCTCCTCACTACTCCAGGTCTATCAAGCAAGTGCTATCTCAGACAAGGATCTGACCAGAAGGCCTAGTTTTTATAGGAGAGAGGAGTGGCTAACTGAGCACAGCTGAAAGTAGGGATTTCCACATGTCCTATTAACCCCTGTCCTGCTGAAAGAAAACCAACACCTTTAATACGCCGGAGAAGTACTTCTCAGGGGCGAAGCAGGAACCATCAGACGCTGCGGTCTTCTGGTACTTCTCAGTTGCGGTAACTCCATGACAGATAGGGGAAAATGAATCTCTGAGACGTTGTCCTGTACGATGTAAGCACTTATCGCACACAGACTAATCACGGTGCACTAGCTCAAAAGCAATGAGTTACTTTGGAAAAGTTCTTGTGGAAGTCAAATGTCAAAATTGACTCTTTAATGAGCCTTGCCACATGACTTAGGATGTAAGCCAAACCAGAATCTCAGTTTGTAGACACGTGTTTCAAGGTGTTACCCCTCCTTATCCTAAATCATGTGGCAAGGCTTGTTCAAGGGTCGATATTGACTTTTAGGATTGGTTCTTCCAATAGGTGGTGTCAGGAATATTTAATTTATTGGCACTTTCTTAATCCCACAAATCTCTGATATCACAGGTTGGAAAGGTCAAGAGTACTACTTGCTGTGATCTTTGGAACAAACCGATCTTTGTTGACCCCTATCATCTGGACAATTACATGATAGGCCAACAATCAACAGAGAAGGCCGCAGCCTGTTCGCCAAACTAGGCAGGTTATCGGAAAATGAAAGGTGAGCGTACACCTCTGGATTCCAACACAGGAAATATGTGTATACACCCCAATACGGTCACAGGTAGCTCTCCGATAACCCCAGACTTTGGAGACTCTTGTGTCGTAACCAGTGCCTTCCCCCCTCCCACTGATCCCGAAAAGACAACACAAACAGGCCTAGATGGGTTGAACGAATCGGTCACAGTTTATTAATGGGAATTACAGTTGCTTGTAATAACCAGTGAATAAAAGTTCTTCATTTAAACCAACTGGTGTGAGGCTCCTTAGCTTGTATATCCATTTGGATTCACATCTTAGTAGTTGATTAGTTACATTTCCACCCCTAATAGTCACATTTACGCCCTCTAGTCCCATAATCCTTAGGCCTCTGGTGCTGCTTTGGTGCTTGTCCAAAAAGTGTGCCGCCACTGATGTTATTGTTTCCCTTTTTCCCGATCCTGTTTTGCTGTTGTAATATTCGAGATATGCTGTTGGCTTCTCCTCCTCAGCTCCTGAGTTGTTTGGCCCATGTATAATTTCGGGCAATCGCACAGAATCACATACACAAGATTTTTTGACCTACGATTGAAAAAAGATTCAGATTTAATTGGAAAAGGTAAGATGTCAATGGAGATTGTTTCTTGTGTCACCTGTTATGATCTGGTGGCCTTGGAGCAGCATGAGACGTACTCTGGAGAAGGTGGCCCCTGTACTGACCGCAAACCCTGAACCTAGCAGCGCAACTAGAAGTAGCCGTGGGGGGTACCTAACACTCCCTAGACCCCTCGACACAGCCTAAGAAACTAACTACCCCTAAAGACAGAAACAGGAAACCTATCTTGCCTCAGAGAAAATCCCCAAAGGAAAGATAGCCCCCCACAAATATTGATTGAGAGAGGAGAGGGAAAAAACATACGCAGACATGAAATCAGGATTTAGCATAGGAGGCCATACTAGCTAAATAGAAAGAATAGAACAGAGAACTATGCGGTCAGTATTAAAACACTAGAAAATATCCACCACAGAAAATACAAAACACCACATCTGACTAAAGACATGGAGGGTATATTTGCATCTCCAGAGACACAGCAAGGCTGCAAAAAATAATTCACAGACAAAGCTGGACAAGACAAAACATGAAAATGCACAGACCTATAAGGTCCACAGCAGGTGGACAGCAAAAACAAAGCCAGGACTTATCTTTGAAGAAAAGCACAGCGAACAGGAGAGACCAGAAGGGATGGGAATCCTCCAAAAACAATGGACAACTGGCAGGGACTGAAGAGTCCTGCAAAGCTATATACCCCAGTCAGTTTTGCAACTAGTAGATACACCTGTCCAATCCTGCAGTCCAGGCACAACTGCATTACCCTCTACAACCACCGGAGGGAGCCCAAAAGCTGAATTCACAACAGTACCCCCCCCTTGAGGAGGGGTTACCGAACCCTCACCAGAGCCCCCAGGCCGATCAGGATGAGCCCGATGAAAGGTACGAACCAAATCAGCGGCATGGACATCAGAGGCAGAAACCCAAGAATTATCCTTCTGGCCATAACCCTTCCATTTGACAAGGTACTGAAGCTTCCGCCTCGAAAAACGAGAATCCAAAATCTTCTCAACAACATATTCCAACTCCCCATCGACCAACACAGGGGCTGGAGGATCAACAGAGGGAACAACGGGCTCCACATATTTCCGTAACAAAGATCTATGGAAGACATTATGAATAGCAAAAGAGGCCGGAAGCGCCAGGCGAAAGGACACCGGATTAATAATCTCAGAAATCCTATAAGGACCAATACATCGAGGCTTAAACTTAGGGGAAGAAACCATCATAGGAACATGACGGGAAGATAACCAAACCAGATCCCCAACCCGAAGCCGGGAACCAACACACCGACGACGGTTAGCAAAATGTTGAGCCTCTTCCTGAGACAGCACCAAATTGTCCACCACCTGAGCCCAAATCTGCTGCAACCTGTCGACCACAGAATCCACACCAGGAAGGTCAGAAGGCTCAACCTGCCCAGAAGAAAAACGAGGATGAAAACCAAAATTACAAAAAAAAGGCGAAACCAAAGTAGCCGAACTAGCCCGATTATTAAGGGCAAACTCGGCCAATGGCAAAAAAGCCACCCAATCATCCTGATCAGCAGACACAAAGCATCTCAAATAGGTCTCCAAGGTCTGATTAGTTCGCTCAGTCTGGCCATTTGTCTGAGGATGAAATGCAGAAGAAAAAGACAAATCAATGCCCAGCTTGGCACAAAAGGCCCGCCAAAACCTAGAAACAAACTGGGAACCTCTGTCGGACACAATATTCTCCGGAATACCATGCAAACGCACCACATGCTGAAAAAACAATGGAACCAAATCAGAAGAAGAAGGCAATTTAGGCAAAGGCACCAAATGAACCATCTTAGAAAATCGGTCACAGACAACCCAGATAACCGACATCCTTTGGGAAACAGGAAGATCGGAAATAAAATCCATAGAAATATGTGTCCAGGCCTCTCGGGGACCGGTAAGGGCAAAAGCAACCCGCTAGCGCGGGAACAGCAAGGCTTAGCCCGCGCACAAATCCCACAGGACTGCACAAAAGAACGCACATCCTGTGACAAAGAAGGCCACCAAAAGGACCTACCAACCTAATCTCTGGTACCAAAAATCCCAGGATGGCCAGCCAACACAGAACAATGAACCTCAGAAATCACTTTACTAGTCCATCTATCAGGAACAAACAGTTTCCCCACTGGACAGCGGTCAGGTTTATCAGCCTGAAATTCCTGAAGAATCCGTCGTAAATCAGGGGAAATGGCAGAAAGGACCACCCCTTCCTTCAGAACGCTGACCGGCTCAAGAACCCCAGGGGAATCAGGAAAAAAACTCCTAGAGAGGGCATCCGCCTTAACATTCTTAGTACCAGGAATGTACGAGACCACAAAATCAAAACGGGAGAAAAACAAGGACCATCGAGCCTGTCTAGGATTCAGCCGTTTGGCAGACTCGAGGTAAATTAGATTCTTATGATCGGTCAGGACCACAATACGGTGCTTGGCCCCCTCAAGCCAATGTCGCCACTCCTCAAATGCCCACTTCATTGCCAACAACTCCCAATTGCCGACATCATAATTGCGTTCCGCAGGCGAAAACTTCCGAGAAAAGAAGGCACACGGTTTCATCAAGGACCCATCAGAATTCCTCTGAGACAAAACGGCCCCTGCCACAATCTCAGACGCGTCAACCTCAACCTGAAATGGAAGAGAAACATCCGGCTGACGCAACACAGGGGCAGAAGTAAATCGGCGTTTAAGCTCCTGAAAGGCAGAAACAGCCACGTAGGACCAATTCGTCACATCAGCGCCTTTCTTTGTCAAATCGGTCAGAGGTTTAACCACACTGGAGAAGTTGGCAATGAAACGACGATAAAAATTAGCAAAGCCCAAGAATTTCTGAAGGCTCTCACAGATGTGGGCTGAATCCAATCATGAATGTTTGAATTGTGTAGTATGTTTCTCCTTCAGAAATCAGCTAAGTGTGTAAAGTTGTCACATCATGTATGTAGTTGGACCAATACATAACACTCAGATTTGTTAAACAATTTTTACTGCTCAAAGCATATATATATTTTCAAAAAACATATTCTCAGCATATGTAATTTGAGCCATATAAACCAGAGGAAACCAGCCAGATGAACATGCCAAGGTCACAAATAACTTAGCCCATACAAAAGCCTAAATGACAGGCCCAAAAAAATGTCCAAACAAATTACAGGTTCTGGTAGGTTGGGGGTGGTGATGGTGATGGCGGGTGTCCAGCATGTGCGGAACTTGGCCTAGGTGGTTGACCAACCAGACTGTCAACCTGTGGTATTGCAGATATATATGGAGGGTGTTGTGGCAAGTTTCTATCCTGTGTATGAGGTAAAACTTGATGTTGAGGGTAGAAGGGCATCAAGTCCTGGGTACTGGATTGTCCTATTTGGTCAGACCCCCCAATATGGCCATGTCGAGCAGACACATGTTGGGACCAGCCTCCAAACATGTGTCTGTTCAAGTGGTCATATTGGGCAGTTGCAGGATAATCATAAATTGGCCTGTTTTGGGGTTGTTGGTTGCTTTGGGCAGGCTGTTGTTGTGTAGCTATACGTGGCGGGGGTGGTGCTGCGACTGTTTGGGTTTGCTCCTGTGGAAGGTCTTGCACTGCCAGAAGGTTGGTAGCTGACATTTGCCACCGTTCGAGGTAATTAAAAACATGAGTCGGGTTGTTTGGGGGTGTGGCCGCATCTAGAACAATTTAGATACAACCTCTGGTCCGCAACCTGAGCGAGCGTAGAATGGGCCGTAAATAGCGGGCAAGACTGCGGAAGTACGCTTCCTCCCCATCGTCATGGGCAGCCCTGGACTAATAGTCCAACACCCCAGTATCCACTTGCCTCCTGGTGCCAATGTTAGAAGCCACCCTTCTGCGCCGACCACGGTTTGGTCTGGTATTAGGCTGTGGTGAGGTATCCAGAGCCAAGGTTGGACTGCTGCTCTGGGCTCCTTCCTCCACCTCTGGATTTGCCTCCTGTGTGGCTGAAGACGCTGCTGCTGGTTGTGGTGGTGGTGGTGGTGGTTGGTTGCTACTTGTTGCTTGCCCAGATGGTCCAGCCATTTCGGCACCTTCACCAACGGGGTCAATCACCAACTCAGAGTCAGATGCAGTCTCCCTTTCTGTCAGATTGTACTCTGTTCTGTATTTCACAAATGAATTTTTTTTTTAAAAATTAGCTACATATTCACGTAATAAGATGTGTTAAATATTTTGAGACATGCATGCACTTACGGTCTAGCTCCATCACCGGTGCAAGAAAATTAAGCCGATCAAAATAAAGATATTTTCTTTTTTTTGTTGCTGCATCACCACTCCGCCCAGAACTTGACGTTCACGCCGGTATTGGTCCCGGCAACTCCGCCAGCGTCTAGTGACATCATTGACTGCAAAGATCGCAAATTTTTAAATTAAATATGAAGCACATAACTCAAACCGTTACAGGGTTTGCAATCACACACGGGCCCTGGAGCCTAGGGGGACCTAAAATTCCTTTGGGCCTATATTAAAGGACTATAGCTACTACATTTCATCCATATTTGTGTGTCTTGGTAATGTTTTTGCATCCTCAATCAAGAGCTTGGATCATTTACTTCACTCATAAACACACCACATATGATGTGTTCATGCTTATTTTTATCAGGAACCCAATATAAACCCCATTTTTGGTTAAAGGATGGTACTTACAAATTTCTTGCTGAACCTCTTGAGGTCGCTCATCAAAATCGGGGAACATGTGGCGACAGATTGACCTCCATGCTGCGTCTTTACGTGCACGGTCCGCATAATGTGCGTCGCGTTGGTCCCATAATTCGGGTCTATCATGAACCAGAGCAATCAGCATCTCCACATTAATATGCCTGGCCATGCTGCTACACAGTGCACTCCGTGGAGGCGTGCTTCCTGCTTTGCAATCCAGCGTGGGCCAGAAATTAGCATGCCAAAGCTTCCTGATAATGGATGATTCAATTTCCTGTCACCTGGAGAAGTCTTCCGTATTTCTCGCAATGCACACGCATGGTCCGTATGTAATCCGATTTTTTCTCGCACCCACAGACTTGCATTGGCGATTCTCGGCCGAGATACGCTGGCAATCGCAGCATGCTGCGATTTCACTCGAATCCGGAATACGGCCGAGAAAAAATCGGATGATGGGAGTTGCACCATAGATTAACATTGGGACGACCGCAATGCGATTTTTTAGCGCATTGCACTCGTCCGAATTACGGTCTAGTGTGCCCCGGCCTTATGTTAGCTATATGCCCAGTTGTTTTATTTAATTAAAAATGTATTTGAGGTTTTCGCTCACCACTGAGCTGTTTGACTCTTTGCTTCTCTTGCTCTAAAACTTACCAATCAGAAGTCAGTTTTCAAACTGTTGCTGTGATAGTACAGGGGCCCCTCTTGGTTTTTCACTTTGGTTTCACCATTGTGCTAGTTTATCTTCCTTTAAAACAGGTAATATTGGGCATGTTTTTTGTATTTTATGACCTTGCATTGACTTTTGGTAGATGTTTTTAGAAGATTGTGTCCATGTTTATGGATATTACTGTCCTTTACTCCCATGTTCTCTTCCAGATTCAGTTTAGAGGAATCATACCATCACACTCTTGTCTGGTATCTTATTTAGGTACCTCTGTAAGTAACCATGTTCTGTGGTGTCCATTATGGTCTCTTCTCTTCTTCTGCTCATGGAGGAAGTCATGACTAGCTTGCACCATACCACAAGTTTTTGCGAAAACGTGGCTCTACTAAATGTGCTGGAAACTCCTCACCGCCCCAATGGTTTTTATGATGGATTTGTTTTGGCGTTATGTCTTTCTTATTAGCCTAGTTGGCACTATTTCATTTTTTTTGCTCCCTTTGGGAATCAAGGGACCACATAGACAACATTTCAATGAGATGCCTATAGAAAAACTCAACAGGAGAACTAGAAAATATTTCGTAAATCTTTTTTTTTGTTGGCCGATTTTCAACATCTCGAAATAAGTTTTTGCTGTTTGACCCAGAAAATTAATTGGTTGATGCCAGATTCATTGGCTCCGTGCAGTAAATTTATCTGTGACCGTAACGGCAGGACCTTCAAGCGTGAGGGAAAGCGGCCAAACGTTGCAATAACATTTTCTATATGGTCTAATCAGAGTGACGGATCTGAGGGCAGGAACAGAACATTTTAACACATCGGTTCATTTATGTTCTCAACATCTGAAATGAAAACTGTGAAAAGCGAGAGAAAGTTTTGTTTTGACTCTGTCAATCATTCGGTCCGGGGCCATTTTTCTGCCCTCTGTATTAATATTACTTCTTGAAGGTAAGTAAAAAAAAAACAAGTAGCCAAATACCATTTATTAAAGGAAAAGTGTCGAAAGCTGCCAAAAAATCAATATGATGTTTCATCAAAGCTGAAGTACTCGGAACATTGATTGCCCATGAGGTGACTAGGAGCCCCATCCTGTCTCTGAAAAGAAGGCTGGTTGTCATGGCTGATGTCAAATATGCACCCTCTCTACTCTGTGTATAGGCGTGCAGAGGTAGCCCACTTGCTTGCCATATGTAAGAAACAATCTGTCTTATACATGATACGTATCATTTTATGGATTTTGCTCAAAGTCCCTGAGGATCCAAGTTTTCAAGAACTTATTAAAGAAGTTGTTTACAAATCTAGCATTGACCAGTAGGTGGCTCTCTTGACTTGTCGCAATACCCAACGCATCCAGACAGGCACTTGAAAAAATAAAAGGGAATGCCGAGGTATTAGCCTTTAACTCCTTGAAACAGAGAATGGGAGAGATGTGTTCCTGACATCCCTGCAATGACTGATACTCAACATTCAAACCCCATACTCGTGCCGTAACATGCCACTCAATGCCACCGCAACTGTCTATATCCATAAGAAATCTACTGTAAATATAAGGATTGGAGAACTTTTCCAATTATATTCTATTGCAGTACTGCTTAAGTGATCGTCAATATATCCTTTCAAACACTAGGATTACAGTAGGTATTCGGCACATCCGGGTATTACCTTCAAGATACCTAGAAAGTAAGTCTAACAGCAAATCCAAGAAAATAGTCAGTTCCTGGTAGATGATGATAAATACAGCACAACAGGGGTGGACATAGGTGGAGGAGGGCTCCTTTGCAAAGGCAACCTGCAGTCCAATAGCTTATGTGACTTTAGTGACTCTATAGCGACAGGGTCTGTTCCGCAGGACTGGCGCATAGCAAATGTAGTGCCAATATTCAAAAAGGGCTCTAAAAGTGAACCTGGAAATTATAGGCCAGTAAGTCTAACCTCTATTGTTGGTAAAATATTTGAAGGGTTTCTGAGGGATGTTATTCTGGATTATCTCAATGAGAATAACTGTTTAACTCCATATCAGCATGGGTTTATGAGAAATCGCTCCTGTCAAACCAATCTAATCAGTTTTTATGAAGAGGTAAGCTATAGACTGGACCACGGTGAGTCATTGGACGTGGTATATCTCGATTTTTCCAAAGCGTTTGATACCGTGCCGCACAAGAGGTTGGTACACAAAATGAGAATGCTTGGTCTGGGGGAAAATGTGTGTAAATGGGTTAGTAACTGGCTTAGTGATAGAAAGCAGAGGGTGGTTATAAATGGTATAGTCTCTAACTGGGTCGCTGTGACCAGTGGGGTACCGCAGGGATCAGTATTGGGACCTGTTCTCTTCAACATATTCATTAATGATCTGGTAGAAGGTTTACACAGTAAAATATCGATATTTGCAGATGATACAAAACTATGTAAAGCAGTTAATACAAGAGAAGATAGTATTCTGCTACAGATGGATCTGGATAAGTTGGAAACTTGGGCTGAAAGGTGGCAGATGAGGTTTAACAATGATAAATGTAAGGTTATACACATGGGAAGAGGGAATCAATACCACCATTACACACTGAACGGGAAACCACTGGGTAAATCTGACAGGGAGAAGGACTTGGGGATCCTAGTTAATGATAAACTTACCTGGAGCAGCCAGTGCCAGGCAGCAGCTGCCAAGGCAAACAGGATCATGGGGTGCATTAAAAGAGGTCTGGATACACATGATGAGAGCATTATACTGCCTCTGTACAAATCCCTAGTTAGACCGCACATGGAGTACTGTGTCCAGTTTTGGGCACCGGTGCTCAGGAAGGATATAATGGAACTAGAGAGAGTACAAAGGAGGGCAACAAAATTAATAAAGGGGATGGGAAAACTACAATACCCAGATAGATTAGCGAAATTAGGATTATTTAGTCTAGAAAAAAGACGACTGAGGGGCGATCTAATAACCATGTATAAGTATATAAGGGGACAATACAAATATCTCGCTGAGGATCTGTTTATACCAAGGAAGGTGACGGGCACAAGGGGGCATTCTTTGCGTCTGGAGGAGAGAAGGTTTTTCCACCAACATAGAAGAGGATTCTTTACTGTTAGGGCAGTGAGAATCTGGAATTGCTTGCCTGAGGAGGTGGTGATGGCGAACTCAGTCGAGGGGTTCAAGAGAGGCCTGGATGTCTTCCTGGAGCAGAACAATATTGTATCATACAATTATTAGGTTCTGTAGAAGGACGTAGATCTGGGTATTTATTATGATGGAATATAGGCTGAACTGGATGGACAAATGTCTTTTTTCGGCCTTACTAACTATGTTACTATGTTACTATGTTACTATGTTATTATAGTGCATCTACTTAAGTGTCTGTGACAGAAGCTGCTCACAGCTCCTGGAGGTGGTTGTGATCTCTATCTCTTAAGGCCCAGTCACACTTAGCGACGCTAAAGCGATCCCGACAACGATACGACCTGTCAGGGATCGTTGCTGCGTCGCTATGTGGTCGCTGGTGATATGTCAAACAGTGAGATCTTCCCAACGATGCAGCAGTGATGCGGGGACCTGTAGCGACCTGTACAACGATGTCGTTGGTCGTTGTGACCCTGTCACATGGCAGCTATTATGACGATTCAGACCTCGATGAGGGACGTCCTGTGTGACGTTGTAGTCACACAGGCGTGCATTTGCGTTGCCTTTTCCGTGCCCATTCAGTTCCGATTGGTGGTTTGCAGATTAAGGAAAAATGAAAACGCATTTGAGACCCCAAATGATACCTACCGTGCACAAAATATAGGTGTCAGAAGAACCATTGAAGAATAGATACATCGAAGAGGAGTCGCAGGCCGGAGAACTCTACAACGATCTGCAAACCACCACGCGGTCAGGAACAAAGGATGGAAGCGCTACTATGTCGCCTTCTGTTGAAGGCATGACCGCCAATCAGAACGCAGTAGCGACCACCAATCGGAGCGGAGGAGTGCGGAAAAGGCAATGCAAATGCACGCCTATGTGTCGGTGTCTGAGTCGTCAACGAGGTCGTTGGTAAGGTGTCAAACACAGCGATGTGTGCTACCCAGCGGGACCTCAACGATCAAAAAAAGGTCCAGGCCATTCCGACACGACCAGCGATCTCACAGCAGGGGCCTGGTCGCTGCTACGTGTCACACATAGCGAGATCGCTACTGAGGTCGCTGTTGCGTCACAAAACTTGTGACTCAGCAGCGATCTCGCTAGCGATCTCGCTATGTGTGAAGTAGCCTTTAGGCCCTTGTATCGGTTGCACCAATAGTATGTCAACCCCTAAAGCACAATTTAGTCAATAAAGGATGGTATATAAGGCATAAAGGGGTTGACCAGGTTGGAAGACAAATTTCCTCTTAGGGATTTATAACATTTATGGCTCACATCTATTAGCTAGAATGCACAATTACTAATAGGGGCATTTTTCGCCCTGGAGGACCTGGGATGTCCATTGATTTCACACACAACTTAACGATTTACAAAGATTTGTGCAATTCTTTATTTCTTCTGCAGGGGCGCTGCAAGGAAATTTTGCTTTGCCGTTATGCGCTGTGGCAGCCCTCCACAACAAATGTGATTTGTATGGGCCAAACTCATAGGATAAAATAGGCAATTATATCACTTCTCATTGCACCACTAAAATCATATCTAATGAATGAGGGATGCGGTGGTTTAAAGTCCGTGCTGCCCAGGGTCCCAGCAATGCGATCACACACGGAGGTGAAGAAGGAATGCGTTTTATTGGTCCACATGTTTCTAAGTTTCCAAACCTCTTCATCAGGACGAAACCACAATGATCATTACGTTGGCTTACAAAGTTAGATGTAGACCAAGGTATGGATGTAACAATTTTCATAAATAACCCCTTTAAAGGTCTAATTTTATTAAAGATCTTAAAATATTCATGAAACAAAAATCCCACCTAAAACAAGAAGGTAGAGACCTTCACTAAAAAATGTAGGTACCCGAGCCAAAGAGGAAAATACTGTCCTTGATATCCCCTAGACTCACCCTCACCCTTCCTGTCTGTGGAGGATGGCACCTTAACTCAGCCAATGGCGCCTCCACTCACATTTCGTCTGTCATTTCGGACAGGGAATATTCGATGCAAAGGTGCATTCAGTTCAACCGTTGAAGGGTATGAGGACCTCAACTTATTGACCAGATAACTAAAGAATGACATAATATAGGCCAAAGGTTCGTTAAAAAGGTTTATGGACATGATATATATCCGATTCAAAGGGAAAATTCTCTGTATTCTCAGTAACCCTTAGAATCACCCTTCATGTCTATAGAGGTTGGCGCCGTATTTCAGCACACCAATGGAGGCCCCACTCACGAGTCATCTGTCCCTTAATGTCCCTGACCCCACTAATTATGTGTACACACCTGAGGTAGAAAGATAATATATTCAATGTGCAAGTACTCTCGGCTCTTCTGTGGAGGGTAGAGGTGTCTCCAATAAACCGTCACATGTACATAAATGGATTCTCCAAAATGGCCGAACATTAGGAGTTTGCAGGATAGATCGAACATACAACAATAGGAGTCGCTTCTGTCAAACAGTTTCTCCAAGGAATATGAAGAATAAGTGTCTAGAGGAATTAGATGAGTTCCACACATAAAGGCACTTAAACCTAATAAGTATGAAGAAAGGGGAAATATCGATACAATAGGCGTAGTCCAATACCAACATATACACACCAGAAAACTGCACAGATCACGTACCCATAAGAGAAGAAGTCACCAGAGAGTAGGAGAGTAAACAGCAACTTATACTATGGTAGATAAAATGATTCAATCTGATATATTGCCACTATTATAATGAATACATATTCAATATATAGAGAATGATAAGGATAAGAGAACATGCATCATGGAGCTTATCAATCCACATGTTCATCTCATAGGTTCCATCTTGACGTGTTTCCCCACTGGATGTAAGTTCATCAGAAGATCTATGGTCAAAGGATCCACCCATGGTTACCCCACAGATGAGTTGCACTCCTTCTATCAAAAATCCCGCTATATATAGGCTTCCATTGAAGGTTTGCATCCCCTAACCTCGTACATAAGTTCCTGTTTGGGGGGGATGAATTATTACCATGTTTTGTCTTAAACCTCTTTCGCACTTCTCTGTCCCACACTTCTCTAATGTTTGAAGATTCCAGACACCAGAGGTCCATCTAGTTAAATTACACAGGCGCTATGGGGTGAGATGTTCCCTCAGCTCACTGATGAATGTAGAGAGTCTGCGCATGTGCGGTAAGTACCCCTTCTATGAAGCAATGTGTGCACCATCCTTGGTCAGGAGATGTTTATGCTATACGTGTCTATTTGTGGTCACCCAGTGGTTGTGATGTGAATTATACCCTGTCATGGGCTTTATTGCCTTACTAGATATTATATTGAGTTTGTCTTGTAGGTAATAGAAATCTTTAATGACACTTGTAAGAAGGTAATGATGGACCCATCTGAAGAACATTGATCTCCAACCTGAGGCTAGATGAGAAGTTTCTTCTAGGAGGACGGTTTATTTGGAAACTTAGTGCATGTAATGTAGAAATCATGGAGCGGTCAGCTCAGCTACTTAACTATAATAGTATTAGAGTACTAGGGTACAGTTTACATGGCATTGAGGTCCAATATTGGAGTCCAAGCTCATGGAGTGAACTGAGGATTTATTCATTGACGGTCAGTCACTTGTCAGAATGTTTCACATTAAATTGGGATAAACCAAAATTCACCTTTAGGACTGGCATGCTTGACTTACAGAACATGTGATAAACTTGCTATCCTAAGGGATCATCTTCTGCACCACCCACCAATCCTGAGAAAGTGAGGCTAAAAGTGTGAATGGAGCAGTTGGGAGCACGTGTAACCACCTGTCCAGTGGTTTGGTGGTTGCACATCCTCACTGCTACACTATTCACACAGGGGAATTTGGAACCTCTGTTCTTGTGATTGACGCAGGTCCCTATAATTATAAATTGATCATATTTAGCTCACAAGCAACCGCTTTAAGGAGGTTCCATCAAAGATCAGAATAGTAATCCCATGGACGATGCTCATGCACTTACGGTTTGATGAAGGTCTTCTCACACCTACAAGTAGGTGGAGATCTCACTAATCTGCTCCGTATTCTCCTGTCCCTCATCAGCTCTGTGACACCTAAGTTCTATGAGCAGCTTCACAAAAAACCCTGTATACTTGAGCTATATAGTTAACAATTTGCTTGTGTTACATTTTGCACCTGGATTTGGGCCCCCGGATCTCTCCAGGAGCATTAGCATTCAATGTCATATATCTCCGTTCCCCTGGCTTTCACATACTATCCACAAAACAGTAGAAAATAAAGCGGACCCTCATTTAGCTAAAGGGAACCTTCAAACTACAGGTAACAGGAAGGTCAGCAGCTCTCTAGGGGGAGAGAACTGCAAATTATTCAGAAATGTTCCTCTACACACTGAATTTCTGCTGGAACGGTTGACAAGTCCCAGTCTCATCAGCTCCCGTGTATCGAAATCTGGATCTTTCTAGAACTTGGTGACTTTTTCACATTGATGAAGAGAAAGTCTGCGAAGTTTAGGAATTTGCAGAAAACAAATCTATCATTGCTTTTATGTTGCCATTACAAGTATGTACAGTAGTTCCTACAGCTGTCAGATAGATGTGCTGCGTGAAGGCTACGACCATGGCCAAGTCCTGAAATGTAACATCAGGCATCCGGATAATGGACGGCGGGTGGACATGTAGGAAATGACATTGACGACAATGCTATCTTTTCCTGAGAGCGACAAATGTAACGTCTGAGGGACAGTCCGTCCTGATACATTATTATATCTTTCGTCTGTTTACGTGTGTTCTGTGGGACTCGTCACATTGTCTGAAGGACCACAGTCTTCTTGCTGGCAATATGCCCCTAAGCAACCAGATAATGGGTTAATGTCTTCCTGATCTCTTTAATTTCACAGGATCATTACAAATGCTTAATTTGACCTTTCCATTTATATGTTTTGGATGGTCAAATTATTAAAGGACAGATAGCATGGCGAATGATATGTATGTTGTTAATCTTGGTGGATCCTTTGCCTTTCAAATCTTTCAATCCCAAGGAGAAGCTCCCTCAGACTTTACACCATACAACCTCCTCTTTGGTTGTTTTTTACTGGTTTTCCAGTATGCCCACAATGGCACCATGGTGCAGAGAGACTCATGCCCGCCTTGCTGTCACAGCCAGAAATACCTTTCAGGCCATTCTAACTCACAGCTCTAGACCACGATTTTTGCAATATCTAATGGGTGCAAGTAGTATCAACTGAATCTGTGCCCCCATAGTGCAATTTCCAGCAGTTTCGTCTCTCCGCTTTGCCATACTCCTTTGACATTTTCCTTGGTCTTTCCCCACTCTCATATTTAGTTCTCTGTCACTGACTTGTTTGGCTTGACATTGGTATTGGTCGATAGCTCGGTAGGGCTCTCCCACCTTTAGCCCCAACCCCCCTCCCCAATTTCCCACCAGATAAACTCCATCCCAAATAACGACAGGATTTTAAACGTGGATAATAATTGGCCACAGCGGCCTTTATTATAAACATGCAAACATAACAGTAAAGTAACGTGGGGAGGGTCCTTAAAGCTCCAAACTGGTGGTAAAACATAATAGAGAGTGGACAGAAAACAGACCATAATTTACTCCCAGCCGTTACCACCCTGGCTCGGGAGCACCAAAGTGCCCCAGATTTGTTCACCAATGTACACTTAAAACATGGGAATCCGGCCCACCGTTGCCAAGATCCCCCTAAACCACCAGACCAAACTTTACACCAACTGAAGAATCCATATCCTGACGGATCCCCCAGGCTAATTTAGCACCAACTCCAAGGACCCCTCCCACCTGCATCAAGCCACTATGACCCAAAGCAACAAGCCCAGAAAAAACCCACCAAACGAGAAAACAAAAAACAGGGCGAGAGGGCGGGATCTCCTGATTGCCTCCAGAGCGGGAACTGGCCAAACCCCACCCCCTCATTGCCCTATAAACCCCCCTAATGCATATTACCCCCCTCCCGTTAAACATAACCCCATCCTCTACCCTTCTGCTCCAAACCCCTGTCATGTCGGCCTGCACGTACGCAGTCAGGGGTGAGGAGACGGCTCGCTCCGGCCTGCTCTTTACTCTCGGTGCCACAGGACTCTAAGGTCACTCAAATGGTACTTTTATAAGATGAATTTCCACAACATGTCACACATCATCTCCTTAGGCTACGTTCACATTTGCGTTGTGCGGCGCTGCATCGGCAACGCAACGCACAATGCAAATATGAACGCATGCACAAACGCTGCGCTTTGCGACGCATGCGTCGCTTTTTGCATGGTTTTGGGCGCAGGAAAAACTGCATCATGCAGCGTTCCCTGCACCCTGACGCATGCGCTGCAGTGACGCATGCGTTGAAAAACGCAAGTGCAACGCATGTCCATGCGCCCCCATGTTAAATATAGGGGCGCATGGCGCGTGCGTCGCCGCGGCTGCACCCGACGCAGCCGGGAGCGGCGCAAATGTGAACGTAGCCTAAGCTGCTCAATCTGCTGCCTCCACAATAACATCTGAGTATCTCTCTCGAGTGCTGAGACTATGCACTCTCTGCTTAGTCTTCAGCTTCTCTGCTTAATGACTTTAGCCTATTTACTTCATCTTTAGCCTCCCAGCTTAGCCTTCAGCCTCTAAGCTTAGTATGCAGCACTGATGCTTTGTCTTCAGCCTGTCCCCTTCATCTTTAGCCTCTCCACTTAGTATTAGAAGTCCCCGCTTAGTCTTCAGCCTCAACACTTATTTTTTTAGACTCTTGACTTAATCTTTAGCCTCTCCACTTAGTCTTCAGCCTCTCCATAAGTATTTAGCCTCTCTGCTAAGTCTTAAACATCCACACTTTTTATTTAGCATCTCCACTAAGTTGTTAACCTCTCAGCTTAGTCTTCAGCTTCTCAGATTAGTATTTAGCCTCTGCATTTAGTCTTCAACCTCTCTAATTAGTCTTTACACTCTTCACTTAGTATTTAGCCTCCCAGTTTAGTCTTAACCCTTTCTGCTTAATTTTTAGCCTTTCTGCTTAGTCTTCGGCCTGTTTACTTTTTTCAGCCTCTCCATTTAGTCTTTAGCCTTTCTAGTTAGATTTTAGCTTTTCCACTTGGCCTTCAGCCTCTCTGCTAAGCATTTAGCCTCTCAACTTGGTGTTTAGCATCTCTTCTTAGTTTTTAGCCTCTTTGCTTATTCTTCAGCCTTTCCAGTTAGTCTTCAGCATAGTGTGTTAGTTGTCAGTCTTTCTGCTTAGGCTTCAGGCTCATTGATTAGTCTTAAGCCTCAATACTTTGTTGTCAGTCACTCCACTTAGTATTCAGCCTCTCTGCTTAGTTTTCCACCTTTCTTTCTTTAGCTTCCCTGGTAAGTATTTAGCTTTTCAGCTAGCCTTTAGCTTCGCTGCTTTGCCTTTAGCTAGTATTTAGCATCTCTTCTTAGAATCCAGCCTCTCTGCTTAGTCTTTAGCCTCTCTATAAAGTATTATTGCCTTTCAGCTTAATCTTCAGCTTTTTTGCTTAGTCTTCAGCCTCTCCAATTCGTCTTCAGCCTCTCTGCAAAGTCATCAGCCTCTCCGCATAGTCTTCAGCCTCTCCGCATAGTCTTCAGCCTCTCCGCATAGTCTTCAGCCTCTCCGCATAGTCTTCAGCCTCTCCGCATAGTCTTCAGCCTCTCCGCATAGTCTTCAGCCTCTCCACTTACACTTTCATTTCTCCTCTTAATCTTTAGCCACTCTGCTTAGTTTTTAGCCTCTAAGCTTATTATTTAGCATCTATGCTTAATATTCAGATTATCTGCTTAGTCTTCATCATGTCTGCTTAGTCGTCATCCTATCCAGATAGTATTTAGCCTTTCTGCTAAGTCTTCAGCCTTATCAGTGATAAGCATTGAAAAGATGCTTTAGTACATGTCTACAGCAACCACTACCACGTTGCTGTTTTGATTTTGGGGGCTGTGGTACATTGTGCACCACAGACACCCAACCACTGAGACAGTTCTTAACATGGCTAGTCGCCAACTCACATGCTCATGTAGTCCTTCTTTAATCCATGGAGTCCACATGAACTTCTTCCAGCGTCCTTGGACAACAGTTTAGTTTCCTTTTGGGCTGTGACTATCCTGTCAGCTGCACTAAAATGTGATGTGACTAAATTAAAGGAGTGGGCTGGGAAGACATGCTCAGAGGCAACTGGCTTGGTGGTTGCAACCATATAATAATAAAATGTGGCAGTCAAAGTCACTTGGTATAAGGGAGTACAGAACTGGCAGTTGGCAATTTCAGTGGCAGCTGCTTGTACTCATCTCTGGCTGCATTTAGTCACTCAGTCCTCTTGATCCAGTGTAACAACATCTCCTGAACGAGATTGTTCAGCATTAGATAGGTCATCAATGTAAGACCAATGACAAGCAGCACGCCAACAAATCAGCTGTTTGCAGCCGTAGCGGTGGCAGGACGTAGATCTGGTCAATGATCTGCCCAATGCAGCTCAGATCCTGTTGAAGTTCCTTTGACCTGGTGATGGTAATTCACGTACGGTATACAATTTATATATTAGATTACCTAGATAAATCCATATTACTTGTATGTCACCACTGCTCTATAGAAGGTGCTGCCTGACCTCGATCCTCAGCATCAGACACTGGTTTCATGCTAATCCTCTGGATTGTAGTTGGTGTATGCAGCATCTGGGGCCGATATCCCGCAGGTACCCCAGATTCCTGGTGCTGATATTACCTGTGTGGGTCGCCCCATTCCTTCGCTGACCGGCTCCTGACATCTGGTTCCTCCTTTCTTCTCTGCATGTCTTAATCACTAGCAGCTCCGGTGCCCCCCTCGCCTCCTGACGCAGCGTTAGTGGCCCACAGCCTTTTATGGCTCTTACACATTTAATTTTTATATGCCTTTCTTTTTCAGGCCACTTGTAAACTCATTATAAAAGTCCCCCTGAGCTGTTTCTAATAAAACTGGAACGATTTTCCCACATCCATGTCTGGGTCTTGGTTCTGGGTTCACTTTCCTGCATACTTTATGTGGAGGCTGAGGGTGGCCTTGTTATTGTGCTTCGTATTAAAAATCTAAGGGCGGGGGGTCCGAGAGAGTTCAAAGCAGAGCAGGGGGGCACTGTGACCCTGGAGCCATCACCACACAAGGGACTGACAACCGCAAATACTGCTAGGAAAGACTATTCCGTAGTGCTATATTATCGGCATATGTTCTGCATGCACAGTACTCCACTCCTGCACAATAATTCTCAGTATCTGTGCTATTCTCTATGTGTATGTAGAAATTGCAGGAACACGGGATGCAGTGACGGACGGGAGGCAGAGCAAGGGTTAACGGGTTTATTTACAGGGGAATACTCCACGCAGAGAGGTAAAGAGTTAAACACTATGAATGGCAAAGTGAAGTACAACTGTGCAAATAACGGAACTCCGGCGTATCAGGACGTCCTAACACTGCAGCTCCTGCTGCAAACTCAATAACGCCGACAACGGCAGGCAGGTTGTTTTTTCCAGGATGGTACTGTAGTCGTTGGTCTGTCTTCTGGCGGCGGTGGTCGGTCTCCGGTACCTTCCACTGTCCCTTGTCCATATACTGATGTGGCTAACAAAAGCACGGGCCACGGTCCTGTGCGAGCCCAAGGTGGATCCTTAAGTATCTTAGCTGGGGTTGTCAGGTAGTAAGGGTCAGGACAACTATTCTCTGCCCACGTCAGGGCGCAAGCGTCAGCCCCGTGTATGGTCTCTCTTGGTGCGGTACTCATGGTCACGTAATGTACGGCACCTGGTTCTCTCTGGCGGTCACTGGACACACACCGACCTTCCCGCTCTCCCTGGTCCCCACTGTTGGAGGCGGGCGATGCTAATCTGCTTCGCGCTGGTGCTCTCGGCTGGAGCACTACTCTCTGTGGATTCTGCAACACAAGGCTCGGCTCTGCTCTGCTCTGTGTGCACTACTCTACACGGCTCTGGTCTGTGCGGCTCTGCTCTGCACAGCTCTGCTCTGTGTGGCTCTGCTCTGTGCGGCTCTGCTCTGCATGGCTGTGCACTGCACGGCTCTGCTCTTTGCGGCTCTGCACTGGATTACTGCTGGGCACACTGCTTCCCTCAACATAGCAGTCTCTGCACTTCTGTTCGACTGCAGCCCGCCCTGTCACAGCGCCGATACTCTGTGTCAGGATGGGAAGCGGAGGACACTGCTCACCAGACTGCACACTGCTCTTCCCTGACGCCAAACTCCTTTCCTTTGCCTGCTTTCTCTTTCTCTACTTCAGACCCCCATCCACCACCAGGAAGCCCCTCCTCTCTACAGCTTCCCCAGGCAACATGGCTATTCCGCCGCACTAACGCTTACCCCGAAACAGTGGATGCAGCCTCTCTAGTTCCGGACCCAGCATGCAGGTACCTGCTGCCTTGTCAACCCCCTTATATTTACACTGCACAGTATCACTCCTCCTGTCCTGTATATATGCACTGCACAGTACCACTCTGTTACAGAACCCCCCAGCACCAAGAATGTTATGCACTATATATTATGTATAATAGGTTCCATGTGAAATGCAACAGTCCACAGGCTGCGCCCCTGGGCAGAGAGGACAAGATATCCCCCTTCTGTCCTCCCCCACCTTTGTAATTCCCCCATTAAATATCAGCAGGCTCCGGCCCCCTGCGGCTATTGTAATGTCTATCTGGCCTGCTTTTTCTATTGGCCTGCCCTGTGTATCTGTGTTATATATTCCGTGTGCTGTAAATAAAGTGAGTCCTTTGAGACGTGTGGTAGCAGTCAGCTTTTATATGCTCTCACGTAACCAAGGAATTCCAGCCAGCGTCCTTCATTCAGAATCAAGCAAAAGCAGAGTGGACCTCCTGAAACACGGGGTGGTACAGAAAGAGGTACTCCAGCCTGGTAGAACCCGTTACACACTCCTCCTGTCCTGGTGTAAAGTCGCCACCACCACTGGACTCTGGAGGAGATGTGTTCTGTGCAGTGATGGGTCGCGTCTGATGGAGGAGTCTGGGTTTGGTGATCCCAGGAGGACGTTACCCCCTGACTGCATTGTGCCCACTGTACAGATGAGGGAGGAGGATAATTCTATGGGCTGTTATCAGGGGGCGGCCTCGGACACTCAGCTACAGTGAAGGGAAATCTTATTCTTCAGCACAAGACATTGTGGACAATTGTAGCTTCAGCTTTGCGAGAACAGTTTGAGGAAGACCCTTATCTGTCCCCCATGACTGTGCCCAGTGCACAGGCTCCATACAAACATGGATGGGGGAGTTTAATGAGCAGTAGTTGAAGTACAATGGAGATTTTGAGCCTGGCTCCTCCTTTTTCATCAAGGTCTGACCTCACAAATGCTCTTCTGGATGAAGTGGCAGAAAATCCCTCAGTCAACTTCAAATTCTTGTAGAAAACCTTCCCGGAAGAGCGGGAGCCATTATATCTGCAGAGGAACGGACTTCATATTATGTCTATAGATGTAAAATGGGAGGTTAGTAAAGCTCCTGTAGGTGCAATATAGTGGGGGCACGTACGTTTGTCCATATAATGCACATAAATATATAGACAGATCAAAGCTAGATTGTCAAGTGACGTGTTCTCTGGGCCAAAGCTCTTTTATAATGGACTGAGGCAAAAAACTCTCCTTAAGAGGAGAGGAACCATTCAGCTTGTTATCGAGGAGAGGACCATCCATCTTGTTACCAGCACACGGTTCTTGCATCTCTGATGGATGGGGCTGTATTACTGCCTATGACAGGGGCGGCTCACGCATGAAAGGCGCTATAAATGCTGAGAATATAGAGAGGTGATAGAACAACATCTGTTCCATCCAGACAATGCCCGTTTCAGGGAAGACGATGCATATTTCAGAAAGTCAATACTAAACCACATACTGCATCGATCACGGCAGCGTGGCTCCTCAGAAGAAGAGTCTGGGGAATGAACTGACCACCCGCAGTCCAGACCTTTCTCCAAACTTTGGCTCATTATGAAATTAAAAATTCGGCAAAGATGTAAGAATTTGACATCAGTCAGTTATGGTTTTCTTTACATTTTACATAGAGCTCCAACTTTTCTGATATTTTGTTTGTGGGAGTCTGGAGGGTTAAAATACTGAGACTGAGGTGGAGGACATGAAAGTGTTTGACCCAGAGGTCTCCAGATGCAGAAAAGGAAATTGTAGTCAAAACATTTTCACACCGATGTCGCAGGAGAAGGGACGTCTCCAATGTAATAATTAGTTTCTGGAGATGGATGGAAAATAATAAATCTCTCTGGCCTTTACTTTATCTGTTCTCCTTCCAATTGCCCACAGAACCAGACTGATAATCCAGGGTGTCTCTCCTGGAGCTTGCCAACATTTCCATCACTTCTTCCACATGGTTCAGCAGCCTGGTTTATTCCCAGTACGTGGTGGCAGCTGGAGCACTGGTCAACATGTCACTTAGTATAAGTCCTAGATTTAGCTGAGGCTCAGTTAGGTTCCTCAGATTCTAGACATTTTAGTTTTAAGGAAACACACAGGGGGTTATAAACCTCTAACTAATGATAAAAATCCAAAAAAAATTAACCCTAAAAATGTTGATACCAGAAAAAACTACTGCTATAACCAAAGTTATTACCATAGAGGTAAATATGTTGCAATTATAGCAAATAATAGACTAAAAACAAAATGCAACAGCTTAACATTGACTATAGGCCGATTATGGCAGGAAAGGTCTTTGAAGCATGCGGAACCCATTCTCTCCACACTCCACAATTGTCTCCAACGCTCTCACCATTACCTTTGGTTGGCAAAATCATTTCAAGGGGGCAAAAGTTTTGGCCAAACTACCCTATTACTATTTCCTGCCCTCTTGAGGCTCCAGTTTCCCAGGAACGGATATCTAGTTGAAACTTCACAGCTCAGAACACAAACACATGTCCGTGTCTAAGGTACTCTCTATTAGTCTTCAATGACTCCATTAAAGTGAAGGACTGTTATGAAACACCTTAGAGCACTAGACCAAGGACTGCTACAGGCCGCCATAGTGTACTATATCAAGAGTGTGGAGACCAGTGTGTCTTAAACAGTGCCTCCCCCCCCAGTCCCGTAATGAAACAGACAGGCCTAGATGGGTTGAACAGATCGGTCACAGTTTATTAATTACATACGCAGAGGAAGGCAATTACATGTCATAACGGGCTCATTGCCGAGGTCCTGTCCGTTATCGACAGGCGAGCTGGCCAATGAGCGGTTACAAACCTTTGCCCTTTTCCTCATCTTCCACCATGGAGGATCATGTGTATGACCTATACAGGACTCCAACCTCCACCCATCAATATTAGGGACTGTTTGACTCCATCCTGCAAGCCAGACAAAATATATCGAGACCAATGTCCGTAAGGTGAACTCAGTCAGATCTCAATAGTGCAAAGTTATTCCCTTCCAGTTGGTGGTGACGAACCACAATCCCACAGTTACCCCTCACGAATTTCGATATCCGCGCTTTGAACTTTTTCCTTGCGCGTTCGATGGCTTTTTCATCTCTTGCGCCCCTCCAGACAGCTCGTGGTATCATCTCTGACCACACCAATACCATATCCGTGAATAAACAGGTAAAACGTTCGATGTCTGTTGTCATGACTGTGTTGAGTTCAGCGATTTTTCATTTGCCGAGATCATTGCCACCAGCATGTATCACTATTATTACAGGGTGTTTAGCCCTCTTAAAGATGTCAACTATCTCTTGGAACACCTGCTGCCATTGTAGCCCTCTGATACCTCCCCAGTTGACCTCTAGACCCGGGAAGCCTAGATTTTTTCCTCCAGGTCGAAGCTCGGCTCTTTATGCCACCCAGTAGACATCTGAATGTCCTAAAACCCAAACTTCTACACCTATAAGAGACAAAATGTGTTACTTGAGTAAATCAGGTCTTATGTAACTGGTGTAACGCCCCATTCTCTTCACTTCGGCCTCCGATACTCCTGCCCTAGCTGCTTCTGTGGCTGCCCTGATTAAAAAAGAATGTGGCCCATATTCCTTCGGATTAGTGCCATTTTTTTATAAGCATAGCTTGGAAATTGCCTGGAATTGAAACTTGGTAAGAGGGGGACCCTTCTGTAAGTGATATAAAAAAATTACTTTCGTGTCTTATTACTGCGTATCGTTTGACTATTTTTAATGGGCATACTGGGCCATTTGATGAGTTGACCAGGACCCACAAGCCTCTATCACACTTGGATTTTCACACTTGAATGCGCAGAGCGTTGCTGCATATGACTATGTCCTCATTAATCAAACCGCCTTTGGACACATTTTTTGACCACGGCAACAGCTTGCTAATGCGCAGTGCGCCAAAAAAAGCGATAGCGAAAGCTGCTGATGTTAGGAGCACTTAGTATTGCGTCTTGCATACTGATGGAGATATTGACATAATGTAATGCAATAAAATCAATGAAATGGGGCGATGACATTCCTGACTCGGCTGAAGCCTTTTCAAGCCTTTAATGGCTTATTTGATGAAAAAGAACTTTGTTGCATCAGGCCACCCCATTAGTTGAAAGAAAAAGGCTATTCCCGATAATTTACATTGCGCCGATGTATCCGACGTCCCTCTTTCCTTGAGCTGAACCAAAAAGTCCGTCGTCACCTCGCCTCTTGATTGGTCGCACCTATCAACGGGCCTACCTTGAATTAAAGAGCACCACTCCTCCCAAGCCTTACCATAGACCAGCGAGGTAGCCGGTGTAACCGAAGCACGTATTAAGGGCATAAGTGATTGGCCACTGTGTCTCATAAGGATGGCAGACACTGAATACCCGATGGTTGCACCTTGGGAAGCTGGATTCTGAAGGCCTGCCAATCGGAGGATAACAGTGAGTTAATGAGATTATCATCTACCTCTGCTACTAATGTGGCTCAGCACCAGATATTTATTTCCAAACATAGCAGCGCTTGCCAGCGTAAAAGAGCGAGTATGGGAAAGGATGTAGATGACATATGGTTCAAGCTCCTTGCAGTTCTCATATTTTTTGCTTGAAATCGAATGTTCGAATTTCTCAACTGAGTACCCCAAAGCTTTACTGATGCTTCCGACAGTGCTGGATTGCGCCCCCAGCTTGATGTTGTCCAAAGCTCCGGCCAGCTGCCTTTGCACCATTGATTTGTGGAGATTGCTGCAAAACCCTCTTTGTTACGGGCTCCTACCGTGAGGTCTAGGTCCTTGCTTCACGTTTCCTTTGCCATGACACATGTATGACCGTTGTATGATTGCAGGAACATTTTCCAGACTAACAAGTCTGATTTTAATGAGCAATTAAGGCTAATTCTATGGCCAGGCTGCGAACTGCCCTTGGTTTCCAACGATAATTGGCGAGAGAAGGCTTTGTCGACTGGCATTACACGGCTGGCGAATGTTAGTAGACCCAACAAGGCCTGCAGCTGTTGATGGGTAACTTTTTTAACTTAATGGAAACCTTCCAACATCTGCAGTCATTTCTGTATTTTTTTGCTGGTAAGCGAAAAACCATCGAATTGGTGACTATTTCAATACCAAGGAGAAGCAGTACATTACATGGTCAGATTGCTTTTTCTGGTGATAGCGGTACACCGATGTGCCCTGATATAAATTTAAATTTTTCAAGAAGGACGGAGCAGAGTTTAAAATTTTTGGGGCTGACGAACAAAAAATCGTTGAGGTAGTAAATCAGAGAGTTGCTTCCTGTTTCGTAACGGACTACCCAGTCAAGGAAAGTACTGAACAGTTCGAAATAGTGACACGAAAAGGAACATTCCATTGGTAAGCACATATAAAAAAAATAGTGCTGGTCCACCTTGCAACCTAACAGGTGGAAGCATTCGAGGTGCACGGGTAAAAGGCGGAATGCAGATTCAATGTCTGATTTAGCTAGCAGGGCGCCAGGCCCGGCTGCGCAGACTAATTCTACTGCCTTGTCAAAAGACGCATATGTCAAGGAAGCTTCTTCTGGGAGGATAGCGTCATTAACCAATTCGCCTTTTGGGTGTGATAAATGATGGATCAGATGATATTTACCAGGTTACTTTTTTGGAATAATGCTTAATGGCTAGTTTGATATTTTTTGAAGGAGAGCGAATGATAGGGGCCCACCATTCTACCTAGTTCTACCTAGTTCGACCTCCTTTTTGATTTTTTTTTTTATTCAAAATTTCGAGGAATTCTCGAGCGGATTTTAGGTTATCGGCCAGGGTTAGTATTTTACTGAATTTGTAAAGAATCAAAAAGAAGTCTGTAAAGCCGGGGTGTAGTTGCGGTGCCGCTTCTTTATTGGGGTTGATGTCTAGCAATGGGCCCATCGCAGTTACACTCACTGGGGTTTTGCTGTGCAGGTAAGCTGAGCAGTCGTGTCTATATCTACAAACGGCAGTTTCCCTCGTTAAATAGCCAGCAGGCCCTGGGTTTTCGTACGACCACTGAGTGTTGACCTGCGGAGTAGTTAATGGTCACAGAGGAAAAGGGAGGTTGTTTCTGTGACAGCATCAGTTGTAGCCACACATCAGTCGCTTTAACTTCCCAGCATAGATCAGGCTGCAGAGCCAGCCACCTGCGGAACTCCACGTAAAAAGGCCGCCATGCATAACTGCCATGCGATTTATACGAATTATATATCAGATCTTGAAAGTGCATGACCCAACTGCTATGCCCAGCTATCGCCCCATATCACTGCTCCCGTTTGCTTCCAAACTACTTGAGCAGCATGTCCATGCTCAACTTTCCTCCCACCTTTCATCTAACTCTCTCCTTGACAACCTCCAATCTGGCTTCCACCCACACCACTCCACCAAAACTGCCCTGACCATAATTACTAATGACTTACTCACAGCCAAAACTAACAGACAGTTCTCCATCCTCCTCCTTCTCGACCTGTCATCTGCCTTCAACACAGTCAACCATTGTCTACTTCTACAGATTCTTTCTTCTCTTTGTATAAAAGATCTTGCCCTGTCCTGGATTACCTCATACCTTTCTGACTGCACATTTAGCGTTTCCCACTACCACACTACCCCCTCATTTGCCCTCTCTCTGTTGGAGTCCCTTAAGGCTCTGTCCTAGAGCTCCTACTTTTTTCCATCTATACCCTTGGCCTAGGACAACTCATAAAGTCCCATGGCTTCTAGTACCACCTGTATGCGGACGACACTCAGATCTACCTCTCTTGACCAGATGTCACCTCTCTGCTGTCCAGAATCCTGAAGTGTCTATCAGTCATATCCTCCTTCTTCACCTCTTGCTTCCTAAAACTCAATGTAGACAATACCGAACTCATCGTCTTTCCCCCATCTTGTGTATCCCCCTACCTGATCTGTCTATTATGGTAAATGGCATCACGCTCTCTCCCGCACCTGAAATCCGCTGCCTCGGGGTAACTCTCGACTCTGCCCTGCTTTCAAACCGCACGTCCAAACTCTTGCCACCTCCTGTCGCCTCAACTCAAAAATATTGCCAGAATGCGTCCCTTCCTCAGCCCACAATCTACTAAAACTCTTGTGCATGCCCTCATCATCTCCCGCCTCGACTACTGCAACACCCTCCTCTGTGGCCTCCCCGCTAACTCTCTAGCACCACTCCAGTCTGTCCTTAACTCTGCTGCCCGGCTAATCCACCTCTCTCCTCGCTACTCCACTGTTTCTCCCCTCTGCAAATCCCTCCACTGGCTCCCAATTCCCCAACGAATCCAGTTCAAACTACTAACACTGATTTACAAAGCCATCCACAACCTGTCCCCTCCTTATATCTCTGAACTAATCTCCCAATGTCTTCCCGTATAATGTAAGTCCGCAAGGACAGGGTCCTCTCCCCTCTGTACCAGTCTGTCATTGTAAATTTGCTTAGTGTAAACGATATCTATAACTCTGTATGTAACCCCTTTCTCATGTACAGCACCATGGAATTAATGGTGCTAAATAAATAAATAAATGAATAAATAATAATAATAAGACGTCTGATGGGCAAACACTTGGCAGATGAGATTAATGTAGATAAATGTCAAGTAATGCACCCTAGGATGAAGTAATCCTATTTCTGCATATACATTAGATGTGAGTATACTGGGGACTACAGAACAGGAGGAAGACTGGTTATTCTGGTTACATGTAAGCTGAGCAGCAGTAATCAATGCCAAGCAGCAGCCACAAATGCAAACAAGATTTTAGAATGTATAAAAAGAGTTAAAATCCCGCTATCCTAACATATTATGCTGTATATGTATTTGTGGCAAACAAGTCATGCTAGATTAATCTAATTTCCTTCTATGATGGAATCACTGACTGGGTGGATCAAGGAAATGCGATAAATATAGTAGATCTAGACTACTATAGCATTTCATAAAGTATCTCATACTATCCTTATTGAAAAAATGACCAAGCATGGGATTGACAAGGCTATGGTTAGGTGCATTCACAACTGTCTCAGTGATCGTATTCAAGGAATGGTAATAAATGGTTGCATATCCAATTGGAAAAGTGTTTCAAGTGGGGACTGCAAGGCTCTCTCTTGGCCCAAGCGTTATTCAACATTTTTATAAATCATCTAGATAAGGGAACTCAAGGTAAACTAATCAAATTTGCAGACGATGCAAAGCTAGGAGGGATAGCTAACACTAGAGAAGACAGAAAGGATTCAGAAGGATCTAGATAAACTGAACTTCTTGTGTTTCTCCCTTCTCCTATCCTCACTCTACGCAACATCGAAATTACCTTGGAGGGTTCAACCATAACTCCCAAGCAGCATGCCGGCTGTCATGCGGTCATATTCGACACCGAACTTTCCTTTACTCCCTATCTTAAAAACATCTCCAGAATCCGACCTTTTCTCACCTTTGAAAATGCTAAGGCTCTTACTGTCGCTCTCATTCATTCTCGTCTGGACTACTGAAACTCTCTTCTGATCGGTCTCCCTCTTTCCAAACTTTCTCCTCTCCAATCCATCTTGAATGCGGCAGCCAGGGTCATATTTCTGTCCAGCCGATTCACCGATGCCTCCATCTTGTGCCAGTCATTACACTGGCTACCCATCCGCTACAGGGTCCAGTATAAACTCATCTCTCTCACCCACAAAGCTCTCCATAGTTCTGCACCGCCTTATATCTCCGCTCTCATCTCCGTCTATCGCCCTACATGTGCCCTCCATTCTACAAATGATCTAAGACTAACATCCCCCATAATCCGAACCTCGCACCTCCGTCTCCAAGACTTCTCTCGTGCTGCGCCAGCTCTCTGGAATGCACTTCCCCAGACGATCAGACTGATACCTAGCCCCGACCTATTCAAGCGCGCTTTAAAAACCCATCTCTTCAAACAAGCCGACCACATCAACTACTCAGTAAACTAACTTTGTCCTGTTCTCTCCTTCCAAATATTATCTGCATGTGAATCTGCACCCTACTATTCTTCTGTCTCCACACCCTCCATGCACACGATAACTGCACTTGATACTTGACTATTGCACTTAAACACACGGGCTGATGACCGGATCATGCAGCTTTACATGAAAATCCCTATTTATTATGATTGTCAGACCTGAAATAACAAGCACTTTTCACCTATTGTGTCCCCCCATTTCCTTGTAGATTGTAAGCTTGCGAGCAGGGACCTCACCCCTAATGTCACTGTTTAAATTGTCTTAACTTGTACTGAATTTATTGTCTGTACATGTCCCCGCTTAACCCCTTTACCCCCAAGGGTGGTTTGCACGTTAATGACCAGGCCAATTTTTACAATTCTGACCACTGTCCCTTTATGAGGTTATAACTCCGAAACGCTTCAACGGATCCTGGTGATTCTGACATTGTTTTCTCGTGACATATTGTACTTCATGATAGTGGTAAAATTTCTTTGATAGTACCTGCGTTTATTTGTGAAAAAAACGGAAATTTGGCGAAAATTTTGAAAATTTCGCAATTTTCAAACTTTGAATTTTTATGCAATTAAATCACAGAGATATGTCACACAAAATACTTAATAAGTAACATTTCCCACATGTCTCCTTTACATCAGCATAATTTTGGAACCAATTTTTTTTTTTGTTAGGGAGTTATAAGGGTTAAAAGTTGACCAGCAATTTCTCATTTTTACACCACCATTTTTTTTTAGGGACCACGTCTCATTTGAAGTCATTTTGAGGGGTCTATATGATAGAAAATGCCCAAGTGTGACACCATTCTAAAAACTGCACCCCTCAAGGTGCTCAAAACCACATTCAAGAAGTTTATTAACCCTTCAGGTGTTTAATAGGAATTTTTGGAATGTTTAAATAAAAATGAACATTTAACTTTTTTACACAAAAAATTTACTTCAGCTCCAATTTGTTTTATTTTACCAAGGGTAACAGGAGAAATTGGACCTCAAAAGTTGTTGTCCAATTTGTCCTGAGTACGCTGATACCCCATATGTGGCAGTAAACCACTGTTTGGGCGCATGGCACAGCTCGGAAGCGAAGGAGCGCTATTTGACTTTTCAATGCAAAATTGACAGGAATTGAGATGGGACGCCATGTTGCGTTTGGAGAGCCACTGATGTGCCTAAACATTGAAACCCCCCACAAGTGACACCATTTTGGAAAGTAGACCCCCTAAGGAACTTATCTGGATGTGTGGTGAGCACTTTGACCCACCAAGTGCTTCACAGAAGTTTATAATGCAGAACCGTAAAAATAAAAAATCATATTTTTTCACAAAAATTATATTTTTGCCCCCAATTTTTTATTTTTCCAAGGGTAAGAGAAGAAATTGGACCTCAAAAGTTGTTGTCCAATTTGTCCTGAGTACGCTGATACCCCATATGTGGCAGTAAACCACTGTTTGGGCGCATGGGAGAGCTCGGAAGGGAAGGAGCGCAGTTTGACTTTTCAATGCAAAATTGACAGAAATTGAGATGGGACGCCATGTTGCGTTTGGAGAGCCACTGATGTGCCTAAACATTGAAACCCCCCACAAGTGACACCATTTTGGAAAGTAGACCCCCTAAGGAACTTATCTAGAGGTGTGGTGAGCACTTTGACCCACCAAGTGCTTCACAGAAGTTTATAATGCAGAACCGTAAAAATAAAAAATCATATTTTTTCACAAAAATTATATTTTTGCCCCCAATTTTTTATTTTTCCAAGGGTAAGAGAAGAAATTGGACCTCAAAAGTTGTTGTCCAATTTGTCCCGAGTACGCTGATACCCCATATGTGGCAGTAAACCACTGTTTGGGCGCATGGGAGAGCTCGGAAGGGAAGGAGCGCCGTTTGACTTTTCAATGCAAAATTGACAGGAATTGAGATGGGACGCCATGTTGCGTTTGGAGAGCCACTGATGTGCCTAAACATTGAAACCCCCCACAAGTGACACCATTTTGGAAAGTAGACCCCCTAAGGAACTTATCTGGATGTGTGGTGAGCACTTTGACCCACCAAGGGCTTCACAGAAGTTTATAATGCAGAGCCATAAAAATAAAACAAAATTTTTTTCCCACAAAAATTATTTTTTAGCCCCCAGTTTTGTATTTTCCCTAGGGTAACAGGAGAAATTGGACCCCAAAAGTTGTTGTCCAATTTGTCCTGAGTACGCTGATACCCCATATGTGGGGGGGAACCACCGTTTGGGCGCATGGGAGGGTTCGGAAGGGAAGGAGCGCCATTTGGAATGCAGACTTAGAAGGAATGGTCTGCAGGCGTCACATTGCGTTTGCAGAGCCCCTAATGTACCTAAACAGTAGAAACCCCCCACAAGTGACACCATTTTGGAAAGTAGACCCCCTAAGGAACTCATCTTGATGTGTTGTGAGAGCTTTGAACCCCCAAGTATTTCACTACAGTTTATAACGCAGAGCCATGCAAATAAAAAATATTTTTTTTTCCACAAAAATTATATTTTAGCCCCCAGTTTTGTATTTTTCCAAGGTTAGCAGGATAAATTGGACCCTAAATGTTGTTGTCCAATTTGTCCTGAGTACGCTGATACCCGATATGTGGGGGGGAACCACCGTTTGGGCGCATGGGAGGGCTCGGAAGGGAAGGAGCATCATTTGGAATGCAGACTTAGATGGATTGGTCTGCAGGCGTCACATTGCGTTTGCAGAGCCCCTAATGTACCTAAACAGTAGAAACCCCCCACAAGTGACCCCATATTGGAAACTAGACCCCTCAATGAACTTATCTAGATGTGTTGTGAGAACTTTGAACCCCCAAGTGTTTCACTACAGTTTATAACGCAGAGCCGTGAAAATAAAAAATCTTTTTGTTTTCCCACAAAAATTATTTTTTAGCCCCCAGTTTTGTATTTTCCCAAGGGTAACAGGAGAAATTGGTCCACAAAAGTTGTTGTCCAATTTGTCCTGAGTACGCTGATACCCCATATGTTGGGGTAAACCCCTGTTTGGGCACACAGGAGAGCTCGGAAGGGAAGGAGCACTGTTTTACTTTTTCAACGCAGAATTGGCTGGAATTGAGATCGGACGCCATGTCATGTTTGGAGAGCCCCTGATGTGCCGAAACAGTGGAAACCCCCCAATTATAACTGAAACCCTAATCTAAACACACCCCTAACCCTAATTCCAACGGTAACCCTAACCACACCTCTAACCCTGACACACCCCTAACCCTAATCCCAACCCTATTCCCAACTGTAAATGTAATCTAAACCCTAACCCTAACTTTAGCCCCAACCCTAACTGTAGCCCCAACCCTAACCCTAGCCCTAACCCTAGCCCTAACCCTAGCCCTAACCCTAGCCCTAGCCCTAACCCTAGCCCTAACCCTAGCCCTAACCCTAACCCTAACCCTAGCCCTAACCCTAACCCTAGCCCTAACCCTAGCCCTAACCCTAGCCCTAACCCTAACCCTAACCCTAACCCTAGCCCTAACCCTAACCCTAGCCCTAACCCTAGCCCTAACCCTAGCCCTAACCCTAACCCTAGCCCTAACCCTAGCCCTAACCCTAACCCTAGCCCTAACCCTAGCCCTAGCCCTAACCCTAGCCCTAACCCTAGCCCTAATGGGAAAATGGAAATAAATACATTTTTTTTTATTTTTCCCTAACTAAGGGGGTGATGAAGGGGGGTTTGATTTACTTTTATAGCGAGTTTTTTAGCGGATTTTTATGATTGGCAGCCGTCACACACTGAAAGACCCTTTTTATTGCAAAAAATATTTTTTGCAATACCACATTTTGAGAGCTATAATTTTTCCATATTTTGGTCCACAGAGTCATGTGAGGTCTTGTTTTTTGCGGGACGAGTTGACGTTTTTATTGAAAACATTTTTGGGCACGTGACATTTTTTTATCGCTTTTTATTCCGATTTTTGTGAGGAAGAATGACCAAAAGCCAGCTATTCATGAATTTCTATTGGGGGAGGCGTTTATACCGTTCCGCGTTTGGTAAAATTGATAAATCAGTTTTATTCTTCGGGTCAGTACGATTACAGCGATACCTCATTTATATCATTTTTTTATGGTTTGGTGCTTTTATACGATAAAAACTATTTTACAGAAAAAATAATTATTTTTGCATCGCTTTATTCTCAGGACTATAACTTTTTTATTTTTTTGCTGATGATGCTGTATGGCGGCTCTTTTTTTGCGGGACAATATGACGCTTTCAGCGGTACCATGGTTATTTATATCTGTCCTTTTGATCGCGTGTTATTCCACTTTTTGTTCGGCGGTATGATAATAAAGCGTTGTTTTTTGCCTCGTTTTTTTTTTTTTTTTCTTACGGTGTTTACTGAAGGGGTTAACTAGTGGGACAGTTTTATAGGTCGGGTCGTTACGGACGCGGCGATACTAAATATGTGTACTTTTATTGGTTTTTTTTTTTATTTAGATGAAGAAATGTATTTATGGGAATAATATTTTTTTTTTTTTTTTCATTATTTTGGAATATTTTTTTTTATTTTTTTTACACATTTGGAAAATTTTTTTTTAACTTTTTTACTTTGTCCCAGGGGGGGACATCACAGATCAGTGATCTGACAGTTTGCACAGCACTCTGTCAGATCACTGATCTGACATGCAGCGCTGCAGCCTTCACAGTGCCTGCTCTGAGCAGGCTCTGTGAAGCCACCTCCCTCCCTGCAGGACCCGGATCCGCGGCCATCTTGGATCCAGGGCTCGAGCAGGGAGGGAGGTGAGGAGACCCTCGCAGCAACGCGATCACATCGCGTTGCTGCGGGGGGCTCAGGGAAGCCCGCAGGGAGCCCCCTCCCTGCGCGGTGCTTCCCTGCACCGCCGGCACATCGCGATCATCTTTGATCGCGGTGTGCCAGGGGTTAATGTGCCGGGGGCGGTCCGTGACCGCTCCTGGCACATAGTGCCGGATGTCAGCTGCGATAAGCAGCTGACACCCGGCCGCGATCGGCCGCGCTCCCCCCGTGAGCGCGGCCGATCGGCTATGACGTACTATCCCGTCCAGGGTCAGATAAGCCCAGGGCACCTCGACGGGATAGTACGTCTAAGGTCACAGAGGGGTTAATTGTAAAGTGCTGCGGAATATGTTGGTGCTATACAAATAAAAATTATTAATATTAATTAATTAATATTAGATAAGCCTGAACAATGGGCAACGACTAATAGAATGGTATTTAACAGGGAGAAATGCAAGATTCTACATTTGGGCACGAAAAATGAAAATTACATCTACAGAATGGGAGGAATAGAACTAAGCAACAGCACGTGTGAAAAAGACTTGGGTATACTAATAGATCACAGACTGCACATGAGTCAACAGTGTGATGCAGCAGCAAAAAGGGCAAACACAATTTTAAGATGTATTAAGAGAAGCAGAGTCTAGATCATGTGAAGTAATTATCCCCCGCTACTCCTTCTTGGTCAGGCCTCATCTGAGATACTGAGTCCAGTTCTGGGCACCATATTTAAAAAAAAAACTGAAAAACTAGAGCACGTTCAGAGAAGAGCTACCAGGATGGTGAGCGGACTGCAAAGTATGTCCTATGAGGAACGGATAAAGGAATGGGAATGTTTAGCTTGCAAAAAAGAAGACTGAGAGGAGACTTAATAGCTGTCTACAAACATCTGAGGGGCTGTCACACTGTAGAGGGATCATCATTATTCTCATTTGCATATGGAAACACGAGAAGCAATGGAATGAAACTGAAAGGGAGAAGATACAGATTGGATATTAGAAAAAACTTTTTTGACAGCGAGGTGATCAATGAGTGGAACAGGCGGCCACGAGAGGTGGTGAGTTCTCCTTCAATGGATGTCTTCAAACAGAGGCTGGACAGACATCTGTCTAAGATGGTTTAGTGAATCTTGCATTGAGCAGGGGGTTGGACACGAGGAGCCTGGAGGTCCCTTCCAATTCTAACATTCTATGATTCTATGATTACCCTTTTATAAATCACTTGTGATGCCGCATCTAGAATACGGGATCCAGTTTTGGGCTTCACATTTAAAAAAAGGATATTCAGAAGTTACAGTCAGTTTAAAGACGGAAACTAGATTATTACAACGGATGGAAGACCTCTCCTATGATGAGTGGTTGGAAAAGATGGACTTGTTTAGTTAAGAGAAAAGATGTCTCAGAGGAGATCTCATTTACATATAAATATATGTGTGGTCAGTACAAAAGACAGCACACAATGTATTCCATGCAAAGACCATTCTAAGGACCAGGGGGCACTCTTTAAGGGTGAAAGAGAGGCGATTTTGACAGCTAAATAGGAAAGAGTTCTTTACAGTTAGAGCAGTCAGACTGTGGAATGTCAACCGCAAGAGGTAGTAATGGCCTACACTATAACAGCTTTTATTCAAGGGCTGGAAGATTTCCTTGATGTACATAACATTGTGGATTTTGGTTAAATTAGAGACAAAATGTACAATTGGTGGAGAAAGGTTTTCAACCTACAGTGGTTATGTAAAGTGTTCAGATCCCTTTAAATTTTTCACTATTTGTTTCATTGCAGCCATTTAGTCAATTCAAAAAAGTTCATTTTTACTCATTAATGTTCACTCTGCACCCCATCTTGACTTAAAAAAACAGAAATGTAGAAGTTTTTTCAAATTTATTAAAAAAGACAAACTGAAGTATCCCATGGTCATAAGTCTTCAGCCCCTTTGCTCAGTATTGAGTAGAAGCACCTTTTGAGCTCGTACAGCCATGAGTCTTCTTGGGAATGATGCAACAAGTTTTTCACCCCTGGATTTGGGGATCCTCGGCCATTCTTCCTTGCAGATCCTCTCCAGTTCCATCAGGTTGGATGGTGAACGTTGGTGGATGCCATTTTCAGGTCTCTCCAGAGATGCTCCATTGGGTTTAGGTCAGGGCTCTGGCTGGGCCGGTCAGGAATGATCACAGAGTTGTTCTGCAGCCGCTCCTTTGTTATTTTAGCTGTGTTCTTAGGGTCAGTGCCTTGTGAACCTTCGGCCAAGTCTGAGGTCCAGAGCACTCTGGAAGAGATTTTCATCCAGGATATCTCTGTATTTGGCCGCATTCATGTTTCTTTTAATGGCAACCAGTCATCCTGTCCCTGCAGCTGAAAAACACCCCCATAGCATGATGCTGCCACCACCATGTTTCACTGTTGGGATTGTATTGGGCAGGTGATGAGCAGTGCCTGGTTTTCTCCACACATACCGCTTAGAATTATCACCATAAAGGTCTATCTCCATCTCATCAGACCAGAGAATATTATTGCTCATAGTCTCGGAGTCCTTTATGTGTTTTTTTACCAAACTCTATGCGGCTTTCATATGTCTTGCACTGAGGAGAGGCTTCCGTCGGGCCACTCTGCCATAAAGACCGGACTGTCGGAGGGCTGCAGTGATAGTTGACTTTGTGGAACTTTCTCCCATCTCCCTACTGCATCTCTGGAGCTCAGCCACAGTGATCTTGGGGTTCTTCTTCACCTTCTCACCAAGGCTCTTCTCCCACGATTGCTCAGTTTGGCTGGACGGCGAGGTCTAGGAAGACTTCTGGTGGTCCCAAACTTCTTCCATTTAAGGATTATGGAGGCCACTGTGCTCTTAGGAACCTTGAGTACAGCAGAAATTATTCTGTAACCTTGGCCAGATCTGTGCCACAATTCTGTCTCTGAGCTCCTTGGCCAGTTCCTTTGACCTCATGATTCTCCTTTGGTCTGACATGCACTGTGAGCTGTAAGGTCTTATATACACAGGTGTGCGCCGCTCCAAATCAAGTCCTATCAGTTTAATTACACACAGCTGGACTCCAATGAAGGAGTAGAACCATCTCAAGGAGGATCACAAGGAAATGGACAGCATGTGACTTACATATGAGTGTCTGAGCAAAAGGTCTGAATACTTATGAATAAATATGCAAAAATGTCTACATTTCTGTGGTTGTATGAGGATACAACACCTATAAGCGCTTTAAAATCTGTGGCTGCAGCCCGGGGCTGGAGGAGTTCTTCTAGATAGCAATTCACTTTAGTCAACATATCACAGTATCTGGGCTGCACTTGCAAGAATGAAGAAGCCTCTATTGTATATAAATAAGGTTTTTTTTCAAACCAACAAGTTTCAAATTTTTTTTTTACCTTGAACAATGAGCTGGTACAGTGCCAAAAAACATTGTTATGAACAAAAACCTTAATTATATACCATCTAGGCTTCCTCATTCCTGCAAGAGTAGCGCAGGTATCGTGATATCTCCACTGAAGGGAAGGACTGCTATGGGACACATTAGTGCACAACATCTTCGAATTCACTCCGCTATGGTCAGTCTGACGGCACTATTTCTTTGACTCGCTATGAGCCACATTACTGCACTGTGTGGCTCTCAATGTTCTGTACACCAGTGGAGAATAAGAATTTCTCCAAGATGAGAGTATGGGCTGGTAAAGAGAAGAGCTTCTCATCTGCTCCTCCTTATAATCTATGAAGACCTTAAGCTTGAGGACTAACACTTATTGGAAGTATAAGGTCTTTATCATACCAAGGTCTGAACCTCCAGAAAAATAAACAGTGGAACATGTCAGCCTTCATTGCCCTGGACCGTCACAGACTTTACCACTACCCCTTTACGTCTCTTGACCAACCGAAATTTATTTATGAATCCCTTCCCTTTGGATGCACCATTGGCCCCACAGAGTAACTTTGCAGACCCAAACTAGAGCTACACAGTGCCTTGCGAAAGTATTTTCATTTTTCGTGCTTTGTTACCTCACGACCCGGAATTTCATTTTTTTTTAGGGTTTGCATTAGTTCATGTACAGAACATGCCTACAACTGTAACCATTTGGTTTTCTTTTATTTGTAAAGCAAACAAGTAGGACAAAATAAATGAAAACTTCAGTGTGCATAACTATTTACTCCCCTAAAGTCAGTACTTTGTAGAGCCTCCTTTTACAGCAATTACAGCTACAAATCACTATAAGTTTCTATGAACTTTCCATATCTTGACACTGGGATATTTACCCATTCCTCAAGTCAAAATTGCATCTCGGCTTCAGGAAAATGGCCGCGGGATGAGGCGCGTGCGCAGATGGAGATTGCGGTGGCCATTTTCCTGAAGCCGAGATGTGAACTCGGCTTCAGGAAAATGGCCGCCGCGATCTCCATCTGCGCACGCGTGGCATCCCGTGGCCATTTTCCTGAAGCCCCGGGAAGCCGAGCAGTATTATCTGTGCACGCGCGGCCTCACAAAGATGGCTGCGCCCACGATAAATGGCTGAATAGCGCAGATCGCGCTCTTTTCCTTCAGCTGCGCAGTGGATTCGCCTGTTGGGCATGCGCAAACCACTACGCCACCAATGGAAAGATGAGCAAAATCTGGGGGAGAAACAGCGATGTCACCACGCCCATATGACCAGACCAGCGTGAGTGACAGCCCAAAACGGCGACTTTACAAAGGTATTTCGGCAGCATAGGTGGGGAATAAAGGCTCCAAAAATACACTAATTTAAAGCCCAGCTCTGCCCCTATTTAGCGCTATTTTTATCTCATCTTGAAAAAACGGGGTGACAGGTTCCCTTTAAGTTCTTGGGCTTGACTAGGCCACTCTAAAACATTTGCACATTTCCCCTTAACCCCTTAGTGACAGAGCCAATTTTGACCTTAATGACCAAGTACATTTTTACAATTCTGACCACTGTCACTTTATGAGGTTATACTGTAACTCTGGAACGCTTCAACGGATCCCACTGATTCTGAGATTGTTTTTTTCGTGACATATTGTACTTCATGTTAGTGGTAAAATGTCTTTGATATGAAGGAAATTTGACAAAAATGTAGAAAATTTTGCAATTTTCTAATTTTAATTTTTGTGCTCTTAAATCAGAGAGATATGTCACACTATAGTTAATAAATCACATTTTCCACATGTCTACTTTATATCAGCACAATTTTGGAAACATCATATTTTTTTGTTAGGCTGTTATAAGGGCTAAAAGTTGACCAGTGATTTCTCATTCTTCCCCCAAAATTTGCAAAACCATTTTTTTTAGGGACCACATCACATTTGAAATGAGTTTGGGGGGTCAATATAACAGAAAATACCCAAAAGTGACACCTAGCGAAAAACTGCACCCCTCAATGTGCGCAAAACCACATTCAAAAAGTTTATTAACCCTTCAGGTGCTTCACGAGAACTAAAGCAATGTGGAAGGAAAAAATTAACATTTAACTTTTTTATCAAAAAATTTACTTTAGACCCAAAGTTTTGTTTCTTTTCTCAAAGGTATCAGGAGAAAATGGACCACAAAATTTGACGTGCAATTTGTCCTGAGTACGCCGATATCCCGTATGTGGGGGAAATCCACTGTTTGGACGCATGGCAGGACTCAGAAGGAAGGGAGCACTGCTTGACTTTTTGAACGCAAAACTGGCTGGAATTGATGGTATGCATCATGTTGCGTTTGGAGACCCCCTGATGTGCCTGAACAGTGGAAACCCTCCAATTGTAACTCCTACCATAACAAAGCCCTAACCCCAACCCTAAACCCAACACAACCCTAACAACAACCATAACCCCAACCCCTAACCTCTAACCACAATCCTAATCACAACCCTAAACTCAACACAACCGTAACGCCAACACAACCGTAACCTCACCCCTAACCCCAGCCCTAACCGCAAAAAATGGAAAAAATTACATTTTTTTTATTTTATTATTTTTATGTAACCAAGGGGGAGATAAAGGGAGGGTTTATTTACTATTTTTTTTATTTTGATCACTGAGATAGGGTCTATCAGAGTGATCAAATGAACCAATAGGAAAATATCCTATTGTTGCCAGGTATTGTTGTTCTTCCAGGAAGATGATGCAGAGGCCGGGGATTAGAGTGGGAGGGTCTGAGGATGTCAGAGGTATCGGGGGGTTCAGGGAACTCCATTTTTCTCTACTCTGGTATACTAGATCATATCAGAGGGAGAAATTAATTGAAAATCAGACTTTTTTTGCGATCGCCGTTATTCAGTGAATAATGGCAATCACGTGACAGTGGGGACGGTAAAAACCGACCAGAATCATGTTCTCCAGGGTCTCAGCTACCCCCCTAGAGATTTTCCAATTCTGGGGGGCGCTAAACACTTATTTTTTAACGGCACTGAGGAGTAAGTACCCTTAACTGTAGCTGTTAAAAGGTGTGTTGTCAGTCATTAAGGGGTTAAACCACTGAAGTGTGGCCTTAGCAGAATGCTTTGGATCATTGTCTTGTTGGAAGGTTAACGTCTATCCCTGTCTTAAATCACGGACAGACTGAAACAGGTTTTGCTCAAGAATATCTCTGTATTTCACACCACCCATCTTCCCCTCGACTCAGACCATTTTCCCTGTTCCTGATGCAGAAAAAACATCTCCACAGCATGATGCTGCCACCAGCATTTTTCACTGTGGGGATGGTGTTCTTGGGGTGAGGAGCTGTAATGGTTTGGCGCTAGACATAGCATTTACCTTGGTGGCCAAAAAAATCAATTTTGGTCTCATCTGACCACAGCACATTCCTCCATACATTTCGGGAGTCTCCCACATGTCTTTTGGCAAAATCAAAAGTAGCCTTACAATTTTTGTGTGTAAAGGCTTTCCTCTGTCCACTCTTCAATAAAACCACCCCGATGGAGTGCACAGCTTATTGTGGTCGTATGGACAGATATCACAGTCTCTCCTTGGGAACTCTGCAGATCCTTCAGGCTTACCTTTGGTCTCTGTGCTGCCTCTCTGATTAATGTTCTTCTTGCTTGGGTGGAGTGGGCGGCCTTCTTTTGGCAGGTTTGTTGTGGTACCATGTTCTATCCATTTGATCATTATGGATTTGATGGTGCCCTGGGGATATTTTTTTATAACCCAACTCTGACCTGTAATTCTCAACATCTTTGTTCCTGACTTGTTTGGAGTTCTCCTTGGTCTTCATGGTGTTGTTTGGCGATCTCCTTAAT